>NC_138187.1:125798453-125951184 GCF_964194105.1 Spermophilus citellus | reverse complement strand
TGGTCAAGCGCTTTCCCTAGGACATGAAAATAGTGACAGAAAATACAGAAGGAGCCTCAACTTGCCCTCTGAAGCCTTCAGGGAATGTGACACGGGGGCTGGACTTGAGCACTTGCCTGAGATGCTGCCAGGTCTGGCAGATGGGGAAGAGGGCTTTATGGGTGAGGAAGCAGCGGGGCTTAGAGGTGGGGAGGGGGGTGTGTGTTTGGAAAGAATGAGGCCCAGTGTGGCTGGGCAGAGGTGTAACCCATGTGAACAGAGGGGAGGCCAGGTTGTGGAAAGCCCTGAGGGACTGGTCAGGGAGCTGGGGTTAAATCCCACTGAGGCATCGAGGAGCCTTTGCATGGCTTTAAGCACAGGCTTAACAGGATCGACTTTGTCACTAAAATGGTAATCCAGTATTGGTGTGGCAGCTGGTGGGTGGTGAGGCAGAGAAGCATAAGGTGGTGGTTGTGGTACACCTGTTAGGTAATGAACCAGAAGGGCCTGAATCTTCCCATGGAAGGGAGGATGGAATGATTTGAGAGACATCATGAAAGTTGAGGTGACGGAACTTGACAGTGAATCCCTGGTGGGTAAGAATGAAGGGAGAGTGGGCCTGATGGCTGGGCTTTTTAGGTGGCTTTGTGAAGTGACAGAAAGTGCTGCTTTGAACTGAGGCAGCACAAAGACTTCTCTGGACCTATTTACATGGTCTCGGGTGGCTTTAGTGGTCAGAAGTCAGCAGTGGGGGTTGAACTATAACAGAGGATGAAATTTTGTGGATTATAAAAAATCTTCTGATGCATAAGTTGAATACAGTCTGAACAGAAATTTGAATTGGTTCTGTATGAAAAAGGAAATTACCAGACTTTTTAAAAGTGTTACCAGAGAATTGCAGGGGCATGTGTAATCCCATTAAGAGATGGGTCCCTGGCCCCTAAACAGCATTCATACTAGTAATGAGGGCACGTTGCACTTATCTGTTCATTGAGGAAGGTCACAGAGGGCCTCTGGCAATACTACAAAAATTGTTACTATTTTTTATTCCTTAAAACTTACTGGGCACCCATTGTGGATATAATGTCGAGCTAGGAGCTGGGAGGAATCGGATTAAATGAGAAAGCTCCCAAGAACACCTAAGAAAGGGATCAGGCCTAGTTGCCAAAAGACCAAGCAGCAGTAAATGCCAGTCTGATCTTGCCTGTGTTGGTGCAGAGGCAGGAGGAGACACGGTGCTTCCAGGGAGGCTGGTGGAGTTGATATAAAGGGTAACAAAATTGCGGGCTTCTTTAAAGGTTATCCACCCAGAGCCTAGAATAGGGCCTTGATAATAGCAGGTGTTTGATAATAAACTGGAAGTTTTCTGAATGGATTAATGAAGAATAATCATTAATCACGGTTGAACCATGAATCAGAATCTAAAGGAGGATCCAAGGAACTTGGTAGAACTAGTGAGGCAGGTAAATACAGAAGATGGGAGACAGGTATCCAGCTATAGCTTGATGCTCATCCATTTCCAGGGCTCTGATTCTCCTCGGTGCACTGGGGATCAGGCAACAGGCCAGGTGCAGACTAGCGGGAAGGTATTTTGAACTTACTGCCAGGCTGTCTTTGGTTCAGTGCTAGATGGCAGTGTGGCATAGTGGTCAAGAACCTGGTCTCTGGAGTCTCTCAGGTTTCAGTCTTGGCTCTGTCATTTACTACTGCCTTGACCAAGTCACCTGATGCCTTTATGCCTCATTGCATCTCTGTAAATTAGGGATTAAAATAATACCTATTCATAGGACTGTGAGGAGCAATGATAGAACACATGTAAAGCACTAAGGTAGGTACTGTCATTTTGGTTATTTTTTGATCACTGTTACACTACTGGAAGTAGGAGGGAAGAATGATCAGACCGTGTCCCTTTCTATTTTCAACATAGTCTTGGTGTGTTAGCTTTGGGTCATTGTGACCAAAATACTTGACAAGAACAAGTTAGGGAAGGGAAAGTTTATTTGGAACTCATGGATTTGGAGGTCTTAGTCCATAGATGGCTGAGTCCATTGCTCTTGGGCCCAAGGTGAGGCAAATCATGGCCAAAGAATATAGAGGAGGAAGGCAACTCATTCTGTGGTGCTTGGGAAGCAGACAGTGAGGGGGTCAGGGGCCACACTGACCTACACTGACCCTGCACTCTTCTAGGGCATCTTGGACTCCCAGTGACCCACCTCCTCTAGCCATGCCCTACCTTCTTACAGTTACCACCATCCTATAGTCAAATTAGGATGGACTGATGAGATTACAGTTCTTACAATCCAATCATTTCACCTCTGAATATTCCTGCAGAAACAGAGGAGCTTTGAGGGACACCTCATATCCAAACCATAACACTTAAGTTCCTAGAATGAAGGGCCTATATTGAATAATTTCCTGAAAGGGAATATGAACTTTGTCAACTACATATGAAAGATTTTCTGGCTGAGCGTGGACTTGCATGGGGCATTCAAAATGTGTACGTTCTGAGTACACAGTACTCTAGGCAGTCGAAGCTAAACTGGCAGGATTCACTGCACTCCTGAAGTTGTATGAAGAAGTGCGCGTGGAGAGGTGAGCATATGAGAAGCTATCCATCACCCTAAAGGTTTGACAGAGCCCCTGAGTTTGAGGCTCACTACTTACGAGTGTTATGGGCAAGTTAGGTCTCATTTCTCCTGTCTGTAAAGTGAGCAGAACAATTTATACCCTGTTTACCTCCTATAAGATAAAAGTAAGAAGGAAATAATCTGCAAAGATTAAGAAATCCTTAAGTATAAATTATTCCTGTTGAATCGGATCACATGACTCTCATTGTCCTTGAAAAAACTTGAGTTGTCACTTTATCCTATGAATCGCATAACAAAGGCTTATTGGACCAGAGAAAAAGATGTTTCTTGTCTGCCCCTGGCCCTACCTTTCCCTGTATCATGCTGATTCCAAACTGCATGTCTTCAGTTGGCTTGAGTTTCTAAATACATTATAAACAACTTGAATATAAGAAGTATAGTTGGTTAATATTACAGTTTGGATCTGGAATGCCCCCCCCCCCACCACCAAAGTTCACATCTTGAAAGCATAGTCCCCAATGCAATGAGTTCCAGAGGTATGGCTTTTAGATAATGACTGGATCATAGGGCTATAACTTTATCAGTGGATAAATATTTTGATTGGACTACTGGGTGATAACTGTAGGCAGGTTGGGTATGGTTAGAGGAAGTAGGTAACTGGGGGCATGCCCTTAGGAACTATATCTTGTCTCTGGCTTTCTCCCTGCTCACCCCACCTTCCATTTCCCTGCCCTTCCTGTCTGCAATGAACTGAGTAGCTTTTCTCTGCCACACACTTCCACCATGATGTTTTTGCCTTGAAGCCAACCATTAACAGAGGGAACCTCTGAAATTGTGAGCCAAAATAAGTCTTTTCTCCTCTAAGTTGTTATTGCCAGGTATTTGGTCATAGCAATGAAAAGCTAACAGTTAACATAGGTATATTCAAAAGTGCAGGAGAGAAAAGAACACTGTCTATACAGCAGAAAAAGAATTTTGGAGCTTGAGACGGGAATCTGATCTCTGCTTTTTAGTCTGTGTCTTTGGGTAGATTTGTTGAACTCTCTGAACCTCAACTTCCTTTGTTGTAAAATAGTGACATTAAAACCTATTTCAGGATTATGTAGTTTAAATAATAAAAACCTACAAACATATAGTAAACATTCAATAAATATGGTTTATTACTCCTTTCTGCAGGAGTAAGACTTGGAATAGGGGAGGGCTGGAAAAGATACCTTTAACACCACCAAAACCCAACATTGAATTATCACTGCTATGTCTAATCATCAGAAGTGACTGTTTCTCAAGCTGGGATGAGAATTTTTAAAAATGGATGCAGAGCTGATGGGCATGGGTTCTGAAAGAATCCTGATGTGAGCTGGAGTTTGAATTTCACTAATAATGACTTGGCTCCTCTCAGAGTCCTAGGTCCCTTGGAGGAGGAGCTGTGTATTTCATCAGCAAATTTCAGTGCCTGTAGACTTTCTTAGTGCTATCCTGCAATAAAACCCAGGGGAAGTACCAGCATTAGTCAAAGAGCCAGATTCCTTCATGTTCTGCTGCAACCCATTTTCTGCTGGGAGATGGGAACTCAAGTCTAAAGGGGTACAAAACCACGAAAATCATCTGTACCACAGGCCATCTGTACCTGTTTCGACATGGCTCACGTTGAATAATATTTTGAAACTCTTAACTCCGTTATAAGATTGGTGAGGTTTTTGTTGTCATTTTTGTTTTTGAAACTGTCTAAGTAATCCCCTAGGAGAGGCAGCTGGGCTGCTGGCTCCAGAGACCAGCCAGTGGTGACTTTAAAGTGATTAATGCTTTCCCCCTTCATTATTCAAGATAAAAACTTTATCATCACAAGGAACTACTTAATCAAAATGCCAGGAATCCTCTCGGTTATAAGAAATTTATTGGAATGATTCTTTTTTAATCTCAAGTCATAAAACCATTTTAAACTTTAAATGTCATAGCAATATTAATGAACGATTTATTGAGGGGAAAACAAATTGGTTTAGAGGCTCCGGGCCTGCTTCAGCTACCAAGGTACTTTGGAGAAGCCTTTTTGCCTTTGTTAACAGACACAAAGCCTTCAAGAAAGGAGAAGCTCATGAAAACTTCAGCAATGGGAAAGTTTTGGAAGAATAACCTTGTACTTTTCTTTACCCTCAAGGCCATCTCGGCTGTATCTCACCATGATTTTCCACAAAGTGGCTAAAATAGGATCTGATAGAAAATGAGCTGTATGTGCTGTCAACTACTATGCTAAGTCGAGTTTCCATTCTTTCTGTTTCATCATTCACAACTAACAGTTTTAAAAAACTCTAACCATGCTGTTCCCTCAGCATTGATTGTCCTGAGGGTGGCTTTCTCCTCATTCGTATTCCTGATGACAGCTCTAACGTTTTGTTTCTATGGATAAACAGACTTTTAAAGAATGAAGATGATGCTGGGGAAGCAGGTGGCAGGCTTAAAGTTTTAAGTAAGCTCCTCTGAGCATTGGAATGTTCCATAGATTCCTCAGAACTTTTGCATCTTTGACAGGTGATCCAGTGCTTTGCTTGTTTAAAATAAAAGTAATTTTTGTATCTTATTTGTCCCCTTCTGAGATGCTGCCCGGATGCTGTGCCTGGCTAAGATAGTGGCTTATCTGGGAAATGGATTCTGAGATGGAGATTTGTGTGCAGCTGGTTTTCTGCTCATGGGATATCTTTTGAGGGAGTGAGGAAAGCAGGATTAAACAAAGAGGAACTTGAACTGCTGTTCAGTTGCAGCAAAAGCTTTACTTTGTTGGCTCCATTGTGCTCTGGAGTTGGAATACCCTTTGTAGTTGTCCTACCTTGGGACAAGGGAGATACACATTCATAACCTACTCCTACTGGACCAGTGTCTGATGTGGGCTGCCTCAGGGAGGGACTGTGCCCTTGGATGAGCCCGTTCTGTAGGACTGAAGGAAATTCCTGGAGAGGGCCTCAGCTACCAGCTATCGACCAAGAAAGCAGATGGAAGCACATTGTATTTGCCTGCTGATCATACACTGGTGGACCTGGTTATTTCCTTCTGGAAGTTTTTCTTGGCTTTATACCCTCACAGGATGATTCTTGCCCTCCTTGGTATCAGACCTTTGTTAACATGGTTCTCATTCTGTTTGCTGCTGAACTGTCACAGCAGGAAGCTGGACTCCTTCATCTCCCATTGCCAGCCTTTAGTGTAGTACCTATTCCCAGCGTGGGCTGCATGAAGGGTTCAATGTAGTTCTTCCCTTATTTGAGTGGCTCCTCACCATCTTTCCTTGTCTCACTGCCTCCCTCTGCTCTGACTTCAGACCCAGGGATTGGGGAGAGGAGAGGAAGATGACAGGTGAAAGATGTGGATACTTCTTGTCTCCAGAGGTTCCCATTTCTTCCCAGAAAGAGGAGGCTGAACCTGGTTTATTGGTCCCACAGCAAAAAAGGGTCAAGTTGTGTGATTTTTAAGACGCAGGATGAATTTTCAGAGTATGATGGTCTGTCACTTGCTCTTCTTGAGCTGTCAGCTTGGTCTTACTCTTCAAACTCTGCCATTAGAGATTCTGAAAGGTTTGGGGCAAGAGAGGTTACTCAGCTTCCTTAACTTCAAGAACCTTCCACATGGAAGAGAGGACATTATTTCTTGTGTGGAGGTGCTTCTGGGTTTCTAGGGAGACATGAAGGCAGAAGAGAGACTTCAGAAGCATGAGTTTAGTGCAGGCAGTAACACCCCAACCTGCTCCTCTGTGTGTGGGAGTCCTGGTCCACTCAGCTGTGGGGCTTCTAGAATCTTTCACATTCCATCCTTATCCTGCTGTGTGCTCAAGGAGCATGCTATGGCACTCCTCCCTGAGGCTGGTGCAGAACATCTGGGTGTTCAGGTCTGGCTTCATCCTCTGCACTGTGAACTTCTCAGATCACTTCCCTGTGGACTTTGGCTTCATCCTCTAATATTAGGAATGCACTTAGATTCTTGGCTTTATTACCCTCACAGGATGGTTCAGTTCAGACCAGGCTGGCTCCCACTCCTGTCTCCCCCACCCCCAGTTGGCTGAACCCTGGCCTGGCTCTTCACCAGGCTATTCACCTCATTACGCTCAAGCTCCCTCTTATTCCCATCTGGGACTGACATGTTATTAAAAATGGCCCTGAGATTGTTCTGTTTTCTGGATAAAATATGCATCACTTAGATCTCTATTTTTATTGAAAATGTCAAGTGGAGTAGGCTCTGTTTATGTTGTCATGTATCATAGAAATGAAACGCTTGCAGTAAAGGGGTGAAACTGAGGGCCAAGGGGTTCATAAACACTGACTCTCTGCAGGGCCAGGGAGGAGGCCAGTGGGTGCCATTGACCTTTCCAACAGTTATTTTCAGAAAGAGGTGGTAATAATACTGATGATAAACCAGCCAGGTTGATAGCTTTTAGGATGAGGGTTCTCATCTTATATAATTAGAACTTCATTCTCTGTAGTGCCCTCTGTAGTGTTATATGTAGGAGTTCAAAATTATTCATTGAATTAATTGTTTTCAGGAAAACATTCTCTTCTAATCTAGTCTCAGAGCCTCAGTTTGCCATTTTGCCTTTACTTTTGAGGATGAACTTTGGTATTGAACTTTGAAATTACAACCCTGAAGACTGAGTTTTACTGTCTCCTGAAGCATTGGTCAGAGTTCAGTGTAGGCTTAGTGCCTTGGGGGTTGAGACCAGTCTACCCTCCCTGCGTGTGAGTCATGGGTGTGTGTCTGAGGCTGTGGGTAACATATGGAGTCTGTAGAGTGCTGTGGGAATGTGGGTTATAGTCCATGGGGGTGTATGAGGGCAGATGTGTGGGCGGAAGCAGGGAGGTTTCTATTTAAGACCATGGAAATGCTAAGGAATGAGGAGATGTCATCTCTAACACATGAGAATGGGTTTTCCTTAACTTACCCTCCCTAGGGATGAATTTATGTGGAACCATCCATCTTCCTTAAGTGACCCCATGTGAACTTTGGAGATCTGACCTAAAGGTGAAGATTGAACCATTAGGTCAAGAGAGATTTTTCTTTTTATTCTGGAAAGCCAGTGAAGACCCAAAGCCAGGACAGCAGCAATTGGTCCTACATTCTAGGTGTGTCCTGAATCAGAATCGGCCTCAACCCTCTACCTGTCAATATTGAGACTATAGAAAGGAAGAGTTTAGAGGAATAGAAGTGGTTATAAATAGAAGTGATTCATTTCCTCTATTCTGCACCCCCTGGGGAAGAGGAACGAGCACCTTCCTCTCTGGAGCTGAGATAGGGGTACCTGACAATAACTCATAGTTTAGGGGATGCCTAAACTCTTCCCCTTCAATCAAATCAAGAGTCATGATTTTTTTCCCCCTCTGAAAAGCTTTTGAACTACCAGGTTTACAAAATATCTGACACTGCTGTGGTTGGGTGACAAGGTTGGGGAGAGAGGAGGATTTGACTGAGGGGTGTTATGGAGCAATCTGTTCCCAGGCCATTAGGCAGCATTGCTAGAATACACAAGGTGCGTGTCTATTGAGTGGGGCCCATGGAGGGTGCCTGGGCTTGAGCTGTCTCATTGGTGTCTTCTCTTGGGCTCATCTCTCCTACCTGCCAAGAAGGGTGCCCACCAGATAAGGGTGTCCCAGGGCAAGAGACTGTGTCTTCTTCCCTCTCTAATAACAGATGCCAGAGGAGAGGAGGAATATGGTGAACTTGAAATGTCTATCTCCTACCCAAGGTGGGAGAGCGTCCCTCCAAGGAAACAATAAAAGCTTCCCACAAAACACTTGCATTTGGAAACATTTATCCCAATCCACAGAACACTAGCTCCTTGCCATAAGCACTTGAGAACCCTTTCACTGGCTTAATTTGTTCTCTCCTTGACCCCAGAATGAACCCCAGATCAGCAGAAAGAGGAAACATGCCTAGAGGATTTGTACCCCGTCCTCCCCAAGAGTCTAGAACATAACAGCAGATTCCACCAGTGCTGGGGGGAGGAAGGAAGGAAAGAGTTCAAATTTGGAAACAAATGAGACTGGAGTTATGAGAAGTCTGGGTGCTGGGCCCTGGTCCTGTGAAGGGAGTCCTGCCCCTCCATGGGAGTCCCTGGGAAAAGGAGATAACACTAGAATAGCCAGGGCAGTTAAGGAACTGTGAGGAGAGGTTATCATAAGTCATTGTGGGAAGCAGGGATTCTCAGCGGGGAGTCTGTGGTGTTTCAAACCAGCTGGTTTATCCTGTGCTGACCCTGGTAAGGTCAGATGGGGATTTAGCCATGGGTTGCATCACATGTGGGTTTCAACCTTTAGGGAATAACCAGCAGACCAGTTGAACTAATGGCTGAAGCCTCATGTGCTGGTTGACAGGTACTTGGGGACAGAGCTTGTGCCCATTAGGCCCTCTGGGAAGCCTGAAGGTAGATTCTGTGCCCGCAGCCTCATTAGTATGCGTGTGCGTGAACTCCTGTCAAACAGGGCTGGGAAGTGTTATTAAACTCTGCCAGGCAAAGCGGCCTGCGGAGTCTGATTAGTATTGATTAGAATTTCTTCCTACCAATAAATTTGCTCATTAATGTCGGTGTTTGAAGTCCTTGTTTTCCTAACAGCAGACATCCTTGTTCTTTCAACTTTCAACTTCTCCTTCACCTTGATTTTTTTTTTCCTTTTTACTTTTTTTTTAAACATTTAATTTTTATGTATAAGTGGACACAATACCTTTACGTTTATGTGGTGCTGAGGCTGAACCCAGTGCCTCATACATGCTAGGCAAGCACTTTTTCTCTGAGCCACAACCCCAGCCCTTTTACTTTTGAAATGACAATTTACATTTGAAAATGTATTTTATGAAGGAGTGGAGCTTAGGTCTGCAGAGGGTTTGTTCTTCCTTCTTCCCCCTTCCCCCTCCTTCAGCCCTGATATCCCCTCCACCCTCTTATCTAGTGCCCAGCATTGGGGTGGGGCAGGGGGCAGGAAGAGGCATTCAAGTCACCATGCCACACTAGCCACTGCCATTGTTGTCTCATGTTGCCTGGCTATGGGGGAGAACTACTTCTTCAGTGATCTTTTACCTGGTTTTCACAAAAGAGAGAAGTAAAAATCTTTAAAAATCTAGTAAAAATTTCTAAAAATTCTTTTGAAAATGTCAGTTCTTTTGAAGCAATGGCTTGGTCTCTCGTGTTTGTCTGGCTCTGGTCAGCCCCAGATGTGTGTCAGGTAGGTGACACGTACATGCACTCATGTCTACAGTGCTTCCCACTGCACCCTGTGTCCTGCCCACATGCAGTGCTGCTTTTCCTCTCTGCACCTTCCATCCTGAACATCCTTTCCTTCCAGTGATGCCATCAGACCCACAGCATCCCAAGCCCTCCAGGAGGAAGGCCTGACCACACAGCTCTGCTCTCTTGCCTTGTTGATTGCAGTTCGGCAGATGATGTTGATGAGCTCCTGGAGTTGGAGATTGGTACTGATCGTGGGGTTTCACTTCCTGTAATTTGTCCAAGAATAACAATTCATGGATCACAGATTTTACCTCTAACCTAGCCAGCCGATCACAAATAGGTGTGATTTGTTCTGGGAAACAAAAGATAACATTCAGCATAATTCAACACCACTGGCAAAGAGCTTTAAGACAGTAGCTTCCTAAAGGCCAGGCAGGTGCTTCATCTTTTTATATGAAGCAAACTGTAGCATCCTGGCTGTAGAAGTGGGGACGTGGACCCAGGTGCATACAGATAAAGCTTTCTACAAGCTGTGTGGATTGTGGGGCTCTAATTTAGACCTAACCCTCAAAAGATCAGGAGTATGGAGAAGGTACAGGAGGTGAGAAAAAGATCTCAGAAGGGAGGCTGAATGTTACTGGGACCAGCTTCAATAATAGTCTAAGGATTAAAATGCATTGTATTAACTGACACTGGATAAACTGTTGAATCAGTGGCACAGAAAGATGTTATGATTCAAGGACTGGTTCATTATAATAAATACCTCCACAATATCAGTTTCCGTGGGTGACAGATGAATCCAAGATAGGCCAGACATTCCTCCTTCCCCTCTTCAACTCCCAAAACCCCCTATCCCAACGAGTTGAAAGGTTGGCATCTTCCGTGGCCTGGAGATCATAACCCAAGCCATATTTTTGCTTGAATTTCTCCTCCTGGGTAAGGTTTGGGGCTGGCTGTTGTTTGGCTACTCTGTGGGGAAGAAGTGGACAAGCCACCAGGCTGATTTTCTGAATGACTATGTACATGTGACTGGGGCAGCCCAGGTGACACTGTTCACGTGGGTACTTAGACGCTTTTGCTAGAGGCTTAGAAGAGTAGCTTTCCTGCTGGATCTTTGTGTCCTAGGAAAGTGGTTGAATTTTACACTTGGATCCCTGGGGATCTTTTCTTCAGCTTCAGTGGTGAGGAGAGTTGATCACCTTATTTTGAGGGTAATCTATTGTGAGTCACTTAGAGATTTTTTCTTCTCACCTAGGTTTGAATTTTCCATAGCATCTCGCACAGAGCTTTCTGCTCGAAGGTATCCAGCAAAATTTGGATGGAAAAATCTGAAATGAATATAAAATGTGCTTCACAAAACAGGGTGCTTTCAGTGTCCCCCAATAGTTTCAGAAGGAATCAGGTTATGGGAGCTTTACCCCAAAGGCTGGTGACTTTGTTTTACAAAGGATTTTGGCACAGAACTCTCCCACCTGCATGACTCCTACCTGTGCTGCTTTTTCTTGTTACTTTATTTGGAAACAAAGGATGCAGAGGTCCCAAAGATCAGAAGCTGGCCATCTGCCAGGACTTGCCTCTGGGTCTTATCTATTTTTGTTGGCTTGAATTTGTAGCCTCAGTGATTCTAGTGGGAACCCTAGGAGGAGGGGAAAGAGAAGGAAAAAGTATGTTTTCCAGTGTAAGGAAATGGATTTGGTGACTTTTTCTTGCTGCATTCTGGTAAGTTTTGGGGGGCTCCTGGTCGAAAGGGCTTACAGGTTTTGGCAAAATGAAAAAAAATTAATTTCCAAATGGGTAAACAATCTGTCCTTTTCTCCATACCTGAAAAACAATAGGTATGGGAAAGGTGCTCAGAGAAGTTGAAATAGAAGGGGCAGTGCTGCATTGAGGTCAACCTATGTCCCAATGACAAGGATCCAGTCTGGAAATAGCAGTTTTAGAAGCACAGTCTCCTATGTATTTTATAAGGATGTCAACTAGCACCTGATGGGGTTAGATAGTGTCTAAAGTGGTGGAATCCTCTGTAATTAATATACTCTTAATTGACAGGAGTCTGTAGAATGCTTTCATGTACTCGGTACTCTAACAGATTTCATAGGGAATAAAGATTCATAAAGCATGATCTCTTTGCCCAAGAAGTTCTCAGTCTGGTTCAGGACATAGGTGAGCATGCAGAAGGAAGTACCACATAGCAGTGTCATTCATGGTGAGACCCAGAAATATGTGCTCAGGATTTAACTGCTTGTATTGATTTTATTTTTTATACTATAAATAATTATATTGACTTATTTTTATACAGACTAAAAGCACATCATCTATTTTTTTTAACTTAAATCTCTCCCACTAGAATACTTGATGAGAGCAGGGACCTTGTCTGTTCACAATTGAAAAATAAACAATTTAATCTTCCTCTGCTTGGTTCTCAGTAAATATCTGCTGAATAAATGGAGTGGATTTTTAGTGCTCGAGAAGAGGTTTGTCAGGAAAGGTTGCTATGAATCAGGATTTAATAATAGGTCTGATTTTTAGTTCCATGCATTATATATTATTTGTTAGTCATTATATTATAGATCTAGCTCTCTATGCAGAGTCACACTGCTGAATTCAGTGGTGGGGCTAGGATTTGGACCTGGGCCTGTTTGGCTCTTAACCCTACCTCTTTCTATTGCACAATGCTGCCATCTGTAAAAACTGGGCAGGTCTTCCCACCACATGGGCTGGGGACCACCAGTCAGGGATAGAGAATCAAATCTGGTCTGTGTATGGTTGGCCTGTGGTTTAATTTGGTTGTGAATCCCTGCTTGCAAGGTGACTTCTGTAGATGTGATTCCTTTTTTTTTTTTTTTCCAGCCATAGTTACTGATGCCACCCAGGAAAGTAGAGGTATTTTTTTTATGACATTTAGTGAAACAATGAAAGCATTATCAGAGCCCATACTTGTTATCTGAGAAATTATGACATTTCCTTCCCAGAACCATTTCTAATGAGGCAAAGTGCCTGATTAATCTGAGATCATTTCAAAGTGACCTTTTCTGGTGTTGCATAGGTGAGTGGAGCCTTCAGTCCACTCTGAACTTAGGCCTTTTTATACCTAGAATCCTGGGTTCATTTCTCTTGGATTGGGTACCTCGTAACTCTGCCACTCTGCCCATCTTTCCTGTGCTTTTCTTTCCTGCAAGCTCTTAGGATCATGTGAAAACCCTTGGTGCTGGGTGCTCAGTCCTCTCATTTCTCTTTTGCATCTCTCTAGGAACTAATCCTCCCTTCTCAAATGGTATTAAGATGGTCCTGTATTTCTTTGCTTGTTATTCCCCATTAGAACTGTGAAAAAGAAAGAACAGGGTGAGGGTATATCTGACTTTCTTAGAGTCAAAAATGTTTCTGCTAACTTAGGCAGTATATGTACATGCCTGTTTTTTTGCCTTATCTCATGCTTTGTTGGTTCCCCAAATCCAATTGCTCTTAGGCATGTTTGTGCTGGGAAGTTATTCTCTGGAGGATACCTCTGGTTTCTTTGAAGGTAGCCCTGTAAAGAACATGTAGCTACAGGTTAGAAAGAACCAATGGAAAGAGGACAAAAGTAACATTCTTATTTAAGATGAGCAGAGGTGTGAAGGATCCGTGTTTTCCCCTTTTTGACTTCAAAGGTCTTTCAGATGAAGAAAAACTTAACTCTTGGGCTGTACTGATGATAATAGATACAGAAGAAAGCTCATGATTACTGAGGGCCAGGAAGAACCACCAAATTCTTTCATATACCTTTTCTCAAAGAGTGAAGAGAAAGATGTAATAATTGCCACTTTTCCTGGGTTAGGAATGATTCACTGCTTTGTTCCAGTCTTGGGCTGAGATTTAGGGTGAGCTTCAGGGGACTACTCATTTTCTCCCTGGCCTGTTGTGCCCTTGATCTTGGCATGTCTTTCAGATGATGCTGGGCTGATAAAAGACCCTTTAGTTTCCTCATGAATAGTTGATAGGACTAAAAACTCTCAAATAGGGCTGGGGATGTGGCTCAAGAAGTAGCGTGCTCACCTGGCATGCGTGGGGTACTGGGTTCGATCCTCAGCACCACACAAAAAATAAAGATGTTGTGTCCACCGAAAACTAAAAAAAATTAAATATTAAAAAAATTCTCTCTCATTCTCTTAAAAAAAAAAAAAAACCTCTCAAATAAACCCATCCACGTTTTAAAGATGTAGACAAGGTATTTAACCATTCTGTGCCTTGTTATACATAAACTTTGCATAAATAAGTCTAAATGTTTAAATAAATCTAAATGTATAAATATGTCCAAAGGGGTCAAACTAATATTTAGCATGGTGTGGTGACAGGATGTCAGTTTTTAAAACTTGTTCTATCTTTGAGACAGATCTGAGTCCAAGTCTGGTTCTTCATCTGGGCAATGATAGTTTTGTAACTTTTGGCAGAGATTGAAATGTAGTGAGTGCCCAGCCAACTGCTTGGTGCCTAGAAGGTATTTGGGTACTTGGTAAATGTTTTTGTTTTCCTGCTAATCCTGTTGCTTGATCTGATGTCAATTTCATTCTTTTTTTTGCATTTTATTTTTAATTGACAATGTGTGCATATATTTATGGGGTACCAGGCAGTATTCTGAGATATGTATTCATGGTAGAATGATTAATCAAACTAATGACCATAACCTCACATATTTCTCACTTTCTTATGAGAATATTTAAAACCTACGTTTTGCTGTTATTTTCAAGGTTTGTCAACCAGATGATAGATTCCCTGAAGGTGAGGATTGTAGCATCTTTCTATTCCTCATTCTTCCTGGCACTCTGCCTGACACCTAAGAGCCACTTAATGAGTCCTTAATGAAGGTGCATCGTGGGTGCTCACAGTAGATGTTGAATTAATTAACGAATGAATATGACAAACTCACAATATAATGTAAACTTTCATTATGCTATATCAACTGCTGCAGAGCACTGGTGAAGCCTTAATTACAGGATTATAACTCAAAAATTTCATTCAATAAGCCAGCTCACTTTTAAGGAGCTGTAGAGCTCTCGGGAGCTGGAGAGTTTACTGCTGTTTCTAGAGCACCCTTTGGAAAATATATCATGAGTACAAATCATACAAACACTAATGAGAGAAGGTACTTTGGAATAATGTGGGTTTTTTTCCTAATCTGAATTGTTGACATTGGGTGTTCCCACTTATACAATTTATTAAGGAAAGTGAAGGCCATGAAGAATATATTTAGCAAATCTTTCTAACCCATAATTAGGACTCAGGAGAATCTGTGCCCTCAACATTATGCTTTTTTTTCTAATATTTTATTTTAGTTGTAGTTGGACACAACTCCAGCCCCACCATTATACTTTGAGGTTGCTCCTTATTTTAATGCTTCTGGTGGAGCAACCATGCCTGTGGCAAGTACCCAGAGGGTAATGCAGCAGGGCGCTGGGATTGGGGCTATGGATTATGTAGCTGACAAAGTCTCAGCCCTCTGGGGTTCCAGTATAGCCAAGACAATGAAGCAACTGAGCAAGTCTTAGGTATAGAAACTGTAAAAACAAACTTGGGCACAGTAGAAGAGTTTGTTAGAGGGCAGGGATGATAGTTAGGGTTTGGTGGAATGGTGGTAATCTGGGAAGGTTTTCAGAAGGAGCCCAAAGGTGAAGTGGGGGGAGTAGGGTGGAAGGCAGTTTATGGATAGAAGCATGGTAGATTTATTCTTCAACAATGAAGTCCCGTTCAGTGTCCTCTCGCAAGGACATTCTTAAAATGATGAGTATGATTTTCAGGGGCCACTGGAAGCGACTTCTTGCTCATTCAGTGGTGTTTTCAGTAACTGCATGGCAGATCCAACCCTCAGCAAAGGTATGAAGGAGAGAGTTTGGTTTTAAGCTTTCTTAGATATTTTTTCCTCAGCTCTTCTTTCTTCTTTGCTGTGATCCCATGTGGATCTTTGCCTGAGCTGAGTCCTTTGGGGTGGCCTGTCCAGTAGTACCTCTCCCTCCTCTAGCTCCTGTTCTCTGGCCTCCTAATTAATTTGGCAACCATTCCTTGAACATCTCCTGAATACTGGCACCAATGTTTACCTGCTGTACATGCGGTGCAACACCCTGGCTAATATAATGAATGTATCTGTGCTATAGTGTTAGTGTTAATGTGCTGATGTAGTCTCCCAGTGTGGGAACCTGGAAGTCAAGGAGCAGAACCCTAGGTGGTTGCTGACATTTTTAGAGCTCAGAGAGAATGAGAAGACTGTAGTTGAGAATGAGAGCAATGGCTTAAAAGTAAAAAGAAAACAGAGTGAATCCCCAGGAGCCAAGGAAGACTAGAACATGAATAAGGAAGGTGGAGATGTGGCAGTATGCTCAAGATGAATGAGGGGAACAGGAAAATTCTAAAATGGTGCGATGTGATACTGTTCTTATAAGAAGTATGTGACCATGAATTTATGGAGCAATGTTAGGGCATATATAATCAGGTAATAATTTCTGTAAGTTTTAAAAGTAATTTACTTAAAAATTCTAAATAGTTATACATGACAATAGAAGGCATTTTTTGACATGTCATACATAAATGGAGTATAACCTCTCATTCTTCTGAGTACCAAATGGTACTGTAGTGGTAGGGCATAAAGCAGTGATTATCAGAAGAAAATCCAAGGCACAGTCCATGCAAAGGGTAATAGATAACAAAAGGACACAGATGTACCCATCAGCTCTGGCAATAGGGTGCTCGTGGATAACATTGATGAAATTGTTAGAATGGTGAGGAGCAGAAGTCAGATTGAAACAGGTTAAAGAGTGAATCGGAGGGGAAGAATCAAGGGTCTTCTGTCCAGACTCTTGAAATACTTATCAATGGAGAAAGGACTGAAGCTAGAGGCAGTGAGATAAACAAAACATGGTCCCTCGGAGGAAGAAGGGATAGGACTAAAGAGAAGAATCAAGCTTAGTCATAGAAAGGACATATCTTTTGTGGAAGAAGGGATGAATGGGTGGATAGGTGTGAATGAAGATAAGGATGTACATGATTAGGGAAAAAGAAGAGACCACTCTTGGGTGATGGTTTAACTTTCTCAGAAAAATAGTAGGTGCAAGCTTTGGAATAAGTCAGCTAGAAACAAATGTCGCCAGAGGCTTCATCAATATTAAGGGTGTAAGCTCTGAAAACGACCTTATCTGGTACATTCACATTTGTCCCCAGTGCTTAGCATAGGACCTGGTACAAAGTAGATGTTTACGTGGTGAAAGTTGCTTCTTTGGTACAAAGCAGATGCTTTAGAAAATATTTGATAAGAATATGATTGGAAAAAGAATATGGCACTCCTAGTCTGTTCTTCATTATTTATGTTCCAGAAATGTTCAGTTGACATTGGGCACTATAATCAGATGACCTATGAAATATCTAGAGAAAAACTATGATAGTGAAGGGATTTAGCCTTATGCATAAAATAATGAACAAAGAAATTGGAGATATATACCATGCCTTGCTCCAAAGTGGGTCTTGAGAGATGAGAACCTTCATCAGATACTTGACAGGCTGTCAGCTGGGCTGGTGACCTAGAACTTGCTTCATATTGCTATGAAGAGGAGTATCAACTTTTTACAAGTTGTCGAAAAGTAGAAAAAAGACTTTCAGAAGATGAGATTTCTCATTCACCAAGTGTCTTGAGGGCAGAGATTGGATAACTCCCAGTGTGGATATAGTACAGGGGTCTATGTATTTAAATGGGCTTATGGATCCATTTCTGATATTTTCTGTGCCCACAGTGGGGGATCATTCTTGGCTTCTCAACTTTGTGGTGTTAAGTGTCTACTAGTTTCATTTGAGTAGAAATGCATTGCATTTTTTGTCATCTTATGAGTTTGCAACTTTATTATCTAGAAGTTTCATGCTTTGCTGCCACAATAACATAGGTTCCTAAACATGACTCGGAGGTACCAAGAGATGCTAAAGAACTATCTAAATCAAATGAAAAACCATACAAATCCACAAACATGGTGATTATCATTGACTAACAGCTTAATAAATCTTTAAAAAACAGATTAAATATTAGCTGACATTTTAGTGGTAGGTGTATAGGTTTTCTGTAGCTGTTATTCATAGTTATCATAGAAAAAGATGGGAAAAGCTTTTGTTTTGAAACCAACAAACCTGCATCTGTTTTCTTTCCATTAGTCCTGTAGGCTTTTCTCTTGTGAGACATTTGAAATTGAAGAGAACATACTTCACTCATTTTTACCCGTTGATCCAAGTTCTGCTGTCTGATGGAACATGGAACAAGTCTGCCAGCTCTTCAATTAGGGAAATAAATAACTTGTCTGAGCTTTATTTTCCTTATCTGCAAACTGGGGGAAAATTCCCAGAGTAGTTTTGCAAATTCGATAACACCAGTAAAATGTTTAGCACAGTGCCTGGCTCACAGTAAGCAGTTGATGTTTTCTCTTCTTTAGTAAGCAAAATATTTAATGGAGTTTCCTTTCCTAGTTACTAATATACTATGATACAAATATTGTTAGCATAATAATCACTTGTTTTGCATTGTGTTTCAGTTCCTTTCCATAACTTTGACCCTCTTTGATCATCACATGCAATCCAATGAGATTGTATAAGGTGAGCCAGACCCAGATGATAAACACTTGAAAGAGACACAGCCATCCAGGGTTGTGTAGGTGGAGACAGCCTGGCTTGTGCCCAGGGACATGCCTGCCAAGCCAAGCTCATTCCTGGGGCAGCTATAATATCCAGATGTCATATCCCTTAGTTCTTAGATAACTCATTAAGAAAGCTTCCTTTAATTTTAGTATCATGTGCTCAATTATCTGTTGGTAAACTACTACTTAGATTTTTCCAAAGTGAAATGTCCAATTGCATTTTAAAAATATTTGTCTACTTTTTTCTTGAAAGACTGAGGTGGGGTGATGGTAATCTTTTTTTCTCTGCCATTGGCTTTGTAAGAGTTTGTTACTAGGTTTGCATTAGGATATGATATCAAGTAGTCAGTGAGGCTAAAACAAGGCCCTTCTATCTGCACGTTCTTCTGTTTTAGTTGTAGTCTTTTCTGTGACTCCCACCTCATCAGAATCAACCCCTTCATTCTCTACGCACCCCTGCATGTGCACATGGTCTATATTTCCTAGCTGCATTTATTTCATTCTGCTTTGATTCCTTTTTAAAATGGTACCTTTAGATGTTTAACTTATCATAAGACTATCTGCTGTAGGCAAGTGCTGGATGTTTCTATTCATCTTATTATTCTTGTGTCAATCACAGTAGCTAGCCAAGCTGGTACTCAGCATATTTTTTTTGCAAAGCACATTCTTTTTACAAACACGAATGCACATACGATTTGGGAGCAGGGAGTAACTTGACCTGATTCTAGTGGCAAGTTGCTGTACAATTGATGTTCTATAGTTTACACAGGTAAAATTCAGAGCCACCATTTGAGTTTTACACATTTTTGTTCCTAGGAACCTGTGCACTGAAGAGAGGCATTTTACCTTGAGTATTGTCAAAAGGGAGAATGACCTCTAGCCTGCATTCCCCTCTGGGAGTCCATCTGCAGGAGTATCTGAGCTCATCCAGAGCCATGGAGAGGCCTGGTCTTTTGCCAAGCCCTGCCCTGCTCAGACTGGTCTGGTGAGGTGTCTCTCTTCCATGATTTTAGACTAGGGTCCTCCCAGGAACTGTGCAGCCCTGTTGGGCTCCATAGAGACTTGATGTGAGTCTCCTTCAAGGGTCGTGACAGATGTGACAGTGGGCTGGAGAGAGCACGACATGCTGGAGAGAATACTGAGCTCTCTGAAATTGTGCCAGAGGCAGCCACAGCCCAGGGGTGGTCACACCAAGGGAGAAGACAAGCCACAGATCGACCACCTGGTTGTGTATAGCAGGAGCAGCAGAAAGGGCATTAACTAAGTTATCTGCTCACCTGTGTGAGTTGGGAGTGACCCTTGACATTCACTATAGCATAGAGATTTCCATTCTCTCAGCAGATTCCTTGCTGAGGAGGTAGGAAGCTGTGGACTGGAGTCACCAGCCTGTAGGAGAGGCTCCCTGAGCAGTGCTCTCAAGCCCAGACCTAGGCTTTGGGGTCTTGGTGTGATCGTGATGCAGCAGGAAATAGCTGCCAACATCATGCTGACCAGATGTGCTGGGAATGTTGGTCCCACAGCTGAACTCTTCAGAGTAGGTGGCTTGCTTCCCTCAGTCTGGTCCCTTCTAGCATCCCTGTGCATGGTTCTCCTGCTGCTGTAGGATGAATAGATGTTTAAAGCACCTGTCTACATCTCTGCACCCCCACTCTTTGCTGGAAAGCCACCCTTCTCTCATAGGCCTCTCATTTTAGGTGAGCTCTTGAAGGAGGCTACCTATCTTCTAGCCTTGGCCACGAAATCAAAAGTTCTGCTTGTTGAGCTCTCAAAATAAGCAGCCTGAGTTGAGCCACCTAAGGCAAAGGGTGAACTCTTTTAGCTACTTCGTGTCCTCCCACCTTGCCTTTGGATGTAAACCAGGTACATTGCGTCTCCTCCAGGCCCGCCCTTTCTTCTCAGGAAAGCCAGTGGTGTTGGAGGGCCAGCCTGCTCAGTTGGTTACTGGCCCCCATGTTCATGTTGGTGGATGTAGTCTGGGTAAACGACTCCATAGGCATGCAGGAGCTTGGAGGGAATATATTAGCTTTTTGACCTCCAAGAAATGGCTTTACTTTTGAGAGGTGTTTAGAAGGCAGGACCATAATGTGGGAGGGAAGAACTGGGAACAGCACTTCTCTCATGGGGACCCTGCTGCTTCTGCAAATTCAAGACCTGGCTTCTTCTCTGAAGCCACATTAGCCACTGAAGCTGGGGAGAGTGATGGATTACCTCTCAATTCCTCTGCCTGCCTTTTTAGGGATAAGGTAAAAGTCAAGCTTAGTACTTTGTATCCATAAAACTTTTCTCTTCTTGACCCATCTTGAGAGGGATCCTTGAGAGTGAAATGCCAATAGTATGGTCACTTCTTCCCCCAGCCCTTGGGTGGTGGCTGTTTCCCAGAAGGAATTACCATGTTAATATCGAGTTCTATCACTGATGATTTTATTGCATGAATGGTGGCATTTTAATCTATAGAAGACTCTGCCTTGTGTGACACAAATAATGTCATCCTTAGATTGTCTGTCTAAAATGCCGGCTCTTAAAATATTAATCTCTAATGTGCACTCAAGAGTTTATTTAATTACCATGGGATTTTTTTTTTTAATAAGCAGTATCATCCGGGCAGCACTCATTGCATTCAGGGAAAAATGCTTACCGGGCCATTGTTTCCCGAGTTTGGGAAGATATTCTTGCTTTGTTTCCGTAAATGTTACACTGACACGTGTGTCGTACTACTGCAGATTTATTGTCATTCATGCCTAACCTCAAACATTATCAGTTTTCTCTTCCACTGCCCAGCTTTTTTAAAAAAGCATTGTTCCTGATAGGGAGTGTGAATCATAATCATGATAAACGAGAGGGAGTTGAAACAGATCTGTCAAAGCTGATTCATCAGAGTGCTGATTTCAATCCAGGAAGGGAATCGCCTCATTATTACCACCAACAGCCATTTCACTTGTATTATTTTATTTTTTGAAAATAGCCTCAACTCCTGAGATCTTGCCTTACTTTTCTCCTGAAAACATTCATGATTGGCAGTGTTTTCAGATTGGTGCCCGTATGACATCTGCTGGCATATTCTCTGACTTTCCTCCCTTTCTGGGCATTGAACCTCATCTGTGGCCACCACAGATGAGCATTTTCATTATCAGTGTGCCCTTTAACAAAGTCCAGAATACAAATGTCTGAACTGATAAAGCACATTATTACAGAATGGATGTTTGCTAGTAGAGGATTTGTCACCTTGAGTCATGAGTCACAGGGGGTTTCCTTCAAATCCCCCCTTACCCATGATTTCACACTTCTCTGAGCATTTTTAGTATGTTTAAAAAGACCAGAGTTAACTTTATGACAGCTGATGGGTGGGGAAAATGGGGAACCCTGGAGCAAAAGTTGATGTTTCAGGAGCTCTGTGTCCTCAAAACCAATTAGGGAAGACAGATCCTCTCTAATAAAGAAATAGCAAAACAGCACACCTATTTAGTCCTTCAAGAGCACCTATGCTAAAGTCACAAATATTCCAAGACCCTTTAAAACCTATATAGAGACCTCGTTTCTCAGTTCTCTCCCAGCCTTTGATTGTTTACAGTTGTAAATCGAAGCTCCAGCAAGTGAGTGTCTCTGAAATCTGTGACCCTAACTTTGGCATCCTCACTTTCATCATTACTCCATGCTCTAAGGCAATTTTTTTGTTGTCTCTGTTCGTTTCCAGCAATGATATGACCCTGCACTACTCTTGTGACCAATGAGTACACTGGGGTTGTGTGTGATGTGCATGGCAAAAAGTGTCTGCCAGGAAAGTTAACCCACGTAATTCAGCAATGGGTCAAACCATACCCTTGGCCTCGTGAGCAATCTGCCTCACATATCTAATGCTGATGGTTTAATTGGGGGCTTTTAAAGTCCAGTTCATAAAACTTAAGTATCCTCACTTGAATACTTTAATTTAAAAAATACTTAACCTTACAAAAGAAAATATCTTTTCTTTTGGGAATTCTGGTGGCTTCCATGGGGGCATAGGTGTTGGCAGGCATCCCACCTGTCAGTCTATACCAGCTGTCCCCTTTGCTCAGGGCACCTTCTGTTGGTGTCTGAGATTTAGTTCTGATTTTCTGAATATTACCTCCAAACTCCACTGCACTTTCAAGGAGAACTTGGCAGCAGTAGACGTAAACAACAATATTTACTTACAAGGTCACAGTTTGTAGTTGGAGAGTCATCTTTAGTTTGCAGAGAGTGGTAGTCAAAAGAAGAAAGAAAAGGAAAATGAATCGGGGGAATGACGAGGAAAATAGGAGGACGACGAAGGTGGTCAGGATTTACTGAGCACCCCTGGAGTCAGAGTGTAACTTAGACTCTGAGGGAAATGCAAAGAGAAAGTTTTCTGTTCTGTATTTTGATGTAATATGAGGACTACTTCTCGTTCTGAGACCTGATGTGGCCCCTTAGAAGCACTAAAAGCATGGCACATAAAGTCCAAAGAAATAATTTAGGCTGAAATACACAAATCCTAAAGAGATGGAGAACCAAAGGGCAACATTGGCTGGTGAAATTTTCTTGAAGTGAATCTTGAACTTCTTTAGAAAGATGAAATAGTGAAAAAGATGGCAGGGGCCTTCTGTGGTTGAAGGTGGGTAGGGGGCCTGGTCACAAGGCCCAGATTTGTACAGCAGTAAAGCTATGTGACTGGATTTGAGAATATAAAATGGAGTTGGTGGTAAAGGGGGAGTCGGCTGGATAATGACTTTTGAGAAAGCCTTGTAGATGGGTTTTATGTTATGGTTTGCACATGAGGCATCCCCTCAAAAGCTCCTGTGTTAATGCAAAAAGTAAAATGAATAGATTGAGACTTGTAACCTAATCAGTGGTTTAATCCATTTGATGGATTAATCATTTGAATGGACTGAGTGGTAACTATAGCAGGTGGGGGATGGCTACAGGAAGTAGCTCACCAGGGGTGTGTCCCTGGGGCCTCATGCACTCTTTGCTTCCCTTCCACCATGCCTTACCTCAGACCCAGAGCAATGGAGCTGGCTAACCATGGACTGGACCTCTGAAACCTTGAGCCCATCAGGTATTTTGATCACAATGATGGAAAGCTGACTAACACAATTGGGGCATATGCAGTAGGAAGCCCCATTGTAAGTAAGACACCTTTGCAGGTAAAGACTAGGCTACCATTATCAGAGTAGATCCTTCCTGAGGATAAAGAACTTTTTTTTAAAAATGTATTTGCCTCTTTTCCTCCCAGTTGTATACCTCAACTGTTAATTGCTATTTTTTTTTCCTGACTGCCTGAACTTTGTGTGTTGCCATGGGAACATAGTCTACACTTACCAAGGCTGTGGGTACTGCCTCTGTGAGACCCTAGTCCTGCATGGCTGTGAGTCATTGTACCATACACCCAGATGGAGAATCAAATGCTTCAGGAGTCGGTCATTCCTTTATCACTTGTCTTCAGAATACTTTCTCCTGGAGACCCCAAGGCATTGTACCAGCAAAGTAACCCTTAAGTTCTATGAGTTCCTTTTATAGTGAATATTTTCCTAACAGCTATGATGGATGAGTTTGAAGATTAGGTCCAGCAGGGTTGGCACCAGGTAGGATGGGGTGACAGGCAGAGATAGAAGGGGAACATCTGGGAGAAACAAACAGTACAGTTGCTCACGGGGAGCTATGTGCCCAATGGTTGTAATGTTAATCCCCAACCTTGGGATCTGCTGATGGAACCAAGGTTGGGGAATGTGTGAAGGGTGGGAAGGATGGGGTCTTTCCCTCCACCTTCCTGCTTTTCACTGTAGGGGAAGTCGCACAGCCCTTTATCATATACACATCCGGATTTGCCCCTCTGCCTTTCCATACACTGCCCCCTTTCATCTGGCCTAGGAAAGCTTAGAAGTGCTTTTAACATCCTCTTGGGAGGAAGGTGGGAAGACAGGCAGGCAGCCAGGAAATCTTGGTGGTTATTAAACTGAGTCTTCAAGGACCTTTTTATTAGTGATTAGACCCAGCTCCACAGCACTAAAGAATATAAACTCCCTCTGTCTCCTTTGCTCAAGCCTCCAAAGGATTTGCTTTATATGGTGTTTATTTATAGCCCCAAATAGATGTGGGCCTGGGAGCCCTGGGGGTGGCTGAAGCTTCAGTGTGCTCTCGAGCAGAAGGAGAAGGTTAAAAACCCCATGGAGGGAAATAGCATGGCCGCCTTTTTGGTGTTCATCCTCCCCAGGGCCTTCCTGTGCCCCTATTTGTGACTGGGAGCTAGTTTTGAAGATAACATCTTTAGAGTGTTGTGTGTTGTGTTGTGTTCTGGAGTCTGAATGTATGAAGATTATAATAACGTAAAGAATTGTGTATCTTTCCGGGGGAGGGAGTATCAGAGTGAGCCTGCATAAAGACTAGGGGAAAACTAGAGACACCTGACCTTCAACTCCCCCTCCCATCAGCAGCCAAAACGAAACCTGTCTAGCCAGCGCTGGGGGAGGGGCAAGCAGAAAAAATCAAAACGATAGAGTGCCAAGGATCCCAATACCCAATTGTGCGACCCTGGAGATCCGGGCTGACTGATTCACCCCGCCTTCCCCGTGGCTACAGAAGGCGGGATGCCACAGAGAAGCGATTAATTAGCAAGCAGGGAGAAAAGTGGCTGCAATTATGTGGAATCCTGCCGGATGAGCCCGCACTGACCCCCGGGCTGAGTGCGGGATTTCAGAGGGGGAAGGAAGCGGTACAGTTCTATCCCCCACAACGGAAACAAAACAATAGAGTGCCGGGGTCCCCAATAGACACCCTCCACACCCAACAAACGGCAGGTCCAGAGTACAGTTTGAACTGCCGAGAGCCATCACTCAGGGGAAATCTGGTCTAGCAGGAGAAACCAAGACTAGCAGGAGAAACTAGGGGACTAGAGGCCAGGCCCTCGCGACTGGGCGGCTGGAAACCGCAGGCCCGCAGGCAACAGTTCGCCCACTGCCCGCGTAACTGGGCGGTAGGAGAACGCCTGCCCGCCGACTACCGACTGCTCGACTGGGTGCCTAGAGATCGCCCGCCCACCGGAGACAGCCGGCCCGCTGCCCGCACGACTGGGCGGCTGTAGTCCACTCCCCCGCCGCGACCGATCACCCACCCGCTGCCTGAGATACTGGGCGGCTGGAGACTGCCCGCCTGCCTCGACGGGGAGCTGAAACCAAACAGAGACAGTCCAGTCACACAGCCCCATTAGGACACCCCAGCAAGGAGCCTGGGGCCCGTCATAGCAGAGTAGTGACGTCACTGGAGCTCGGCCGTCGGAATTCCTTCCCAGCAGAATCCATGTTAGCAGGCACAGTTTAACAACACAAAGAAGAAACAACAGAGTAATACAGAACCAAAACAAATCTATAGAAGAGAGCAGAAACACGGCAATCAAATAGAGCTGGAAAGTAACGTGGACAACATGAGAAAACAAGGGAAAAAAGGAGTACAAACAATGCAGGACAACTTAATTCTACAGGAGGACATACAAACATCAGAAGCAGGGATAGGGAAAGAACTCAGGGCATACCTAACTCGAATGGAAAGGAATATTAGAGAAGACATGAGACAGCAAGTCCAAGCAATAAAAGTATATTTTGAAAATGAATTAAACAAACAAATTCAAATGGCAAAGAATGAGCTCTACCAGGAGATAGAGATCTTAAAAAAAAATCAAACAATAATCCTAGAATTGCAGGAAAATATAAACCAAATTAAAAACTCAAACGAGAATATTACAAATAGACTTGATCAAGTAGAAGTCAGAACATCAGATAATGAAGACAAGGTTTATCAACTTGAAAAGCATCTTTTCTGTGTTGACTATATTCTTAAATCCCACGAGCAATCTATTCAAGAGATATGGGATGTCATAAAAAAACCAAATTTGAGGGTCATCGGGATAGAAGGAGGCACAGAGACTCAAACCAAAGGAATGGACAGCATATTAAATGAAATAATTCTAGAAAACTTCCCAGAGATGAAAGATGAAATGGATTGCCAAATCCTGGAAGCCTACAGGACCCCAAACATTCAAAACCATAATAGACCAACTCCAAGACATATAATTATGAAGATAGCCAACGTACAGAACAAGGAGAGAATATTAAAAGCTATGAGAGAAAGGAGGCAGATTACATTCAGGGGTAAACCAATTAGGTTAACGACTGATTTCTCATCAGACTTTGAAAACGAGAAGATCCTGGAACAATGTATTTCAAACGCTGAAAAATGATGGATTCCAACCAAGAATACTGTATCCAGCAAAATTAAGCTTCAGATTTGACAATGAAATCAAAATCTTTCACGATAAACAAAAGCTAAAAGAATTCGCAGCAAGAAAACCAGCACTGCAAAGCATTTTGAGCAAAATACTACAAGAAGAGGAATTGAAAAATAGTGCCCCAAACTAACAGCAGGAGGTATCTCAGTAAAGGGGGAGGAAAATAACCAAAAAGTAAAACCAGCCAAACTAAAATAAATAAATAAAGAAGCATGACTGGAAGTACAAATCATATCTCAATTGTAACCTTAAATGTTAATGGCCTAAACTCACCAATCAAGAGACATAGGCTAGTAACCTGGATCAAAAAAACAAATCCAACAATATGCTGCCTTCAGGAGACTCATATGATAGGAAAAGACATACACAGGCTGAAAGTAAAAGGTTGGGAAAAATCATACCACTCACATGGCCCTCGGAAGCAAGCAGGAGTGGCCATACTCATATCGAATAAAATCAACTTCAAACCTAAGTTAATCAAGAAGGATAAAGAAGGTCACTATATACTGTTAAAAGGAACCATCCACCAACAAGACATAACAATCATCAATTTGTATGCACCAAACAATGGAGCTGCAACGTTCATAAAACAAACTCTCCTCAAGTTCAAGAGTCAAATAGACCACAACACAATAATTATGGGTGACTTCAACACACCGCTCTCACAATTAGACAGATCCTCTAGACAAAAACTGAATAAAGAAACTATAGACCTCAACAGCACAATCAATAACCTAGACTTAACCGACATATATAGAATATATCAACCATCATCAAGTGGATACACGTTCTTCTCGGCAGCACATGGATCCTACTCAAAGATAGACCATATATTATGCCATAAGGCAACTCTTAGTAAGTATAAAGGCATGGAGATAATACCATGCACCATATCTGATCACAATGGAATGAAACTGGAAATCAATGATAAAAGAAGGAAGGAAAAATCCTACATCACATGGAAAATGAACAATATGTTACTGAATGATCAATGGGTTACAGAACATAAAGGAGGAGATGAAAAAATTCTTAGAGACAAAAGAAAATACAGACACACCATACTGGAATCTATGGGACACAATGAAAGCAGTTTTAAGAGGGAAATTCATTTCTTGGAGTTCTTTCCTCAAAAAAAGAAAAAAACCAACAAATGAATGAACTCACACTACACCTCAAAAACCTAGAAAAGGAAGAGCAAAACAACAGCAAATGTAGTAGAAGACAAGAAATAATTAAAATTAGAGAAGAAATCAATGAAATTGAAACAAAAAAAAACCATTGAAAAAATTGATAAAACTAAAAGTTGGTTCTTTGAAAAAATAAATAAGATAGACAGGCCCTTAGCCATACTAACGAAGAGAAGAGAGAAAACTCAAATGACCAACATACGGGATGAAAAAGGCAATATCACAACAGACACTACAGAAATACAGAAAATAATTAGAAAGTATTTTGAAACCCTATATTCCAATAAAATAGAAGATAGTGAAGATATCGATAAATTTCTTAAGGCATATGATCTGCCCAGATTGAGACAGGAAGACACACACAATTTAAACAGACCAATAACAAAGGAAGAAATAGAAGAAGCCATCAAAAGACTACCAACCAAGAAAAGCCCTGGACCGGATGGGTATACAGCGGAGTTTTACAAAACCTTTAAAGAAGAATTAATACCAATTCTTTTCAAGTAATTTCAGGAAATAGAAAAAGAGGGAGCTCTTCCAAATTCATTCTATGAGGCCAACATCACTCTGATCACACAACCAGACAAAGACATTTCAAAGAAAGAAAACTATAGACCAATATCTCTAATGAACTTGGATGCAAAAATTCTCAATAAAATTCTGGCGAATCGAATACAAAAACATATCAACAAACTTGTGCACCATAATGAAGTAGGATTCATCCCTGGGATGCAAGGATGGTTCAATATACAGAAATCAATAAATGCTATTCACCACATCAGTAGACTTAAAGACAAGAACTATATGATCATCTCGATAGATGCAGAAAAAGCATTTGACAAAGTACAGCATCCCTTTATGTTCAAAACACTAGAAAAACTAGGGATAACAGGAACTTACCTCAACATTGTAAAAGCAATCTATGCTAAACCTCAGGCTAGCATCATCCTAAATGGAGAAAAACTGAAGGCATTCCCTCTAAAATCGGGAACAAGACAGGGATGCCCTCTATCACCACTTCTATTCAATTTAGTTCTTGAAGTACTAGCCAGAGCAATTAGACAGACAAAAGAAATTAAAGGCATAAAAATAGGAAAAGAAGAAATTAAATTATCGCTATTTGCGGATGACATGATAATATACTTAACAGACCCAAAAGGGTCTACAAAGAAGCTGCTAGAGTTATTAAATGAATTCTGCAAAGTGGCAGGTTATAAAATCAACACGCATAAATCAAAGGCATTTCTGTGTATCAGCAACAAAACCTCTGAAATGGAAATAAGGAAAACCACTCCATTCACAATATCCTCAAAGAAAATAAGATACTTGGGAATCAACCTAACAAAAGAGGTGAAAGATTTATACAGTGAAAACTACAGAACCCTAAAGAGAGAGATAGAAGATCTCAGAAGATGGAAAAATGTACCCTGTTCATGGATAGGCAGAACTAACATCATCAAAATGGCGATATTACCCAAAGTTGTCTACAGGTTTAATGCGATGCCAATCAAAATCCCAACCGCATTTCTTGTAGAAATAGATAAAGCAATCATGAAATTCATATGGAAAAACAAAAGACCCAGAATAGCAAAAGCAATTGTAAGCAGGAAGTGTGAATCAGGCGGTATAGCGATACCAGATTTCAAAATATATTACAGAGCAATAGTAACAAAAACAGCATGGTACTGGTACCAAAACAGGCAGGTGGACCAATGGTACAGAATAGAGGACACAGAGACTAATCCACAAAGTTACAACTATCTTATATTTGATAAAGGGGCTAAAAGCATGCAATGGAGGAAGGATAGCATCTTTAACAAATGGTGCTGGGAAAATTGGAAATCCATATGCAACAAAATGAAACTGAATCCCTTTGTCTCGCCATGCACAAAAGTTAACTCAAAATGGATCAAGGAGCTTGATATCAAATTAGAGACTCTGCATCTGATAGAAGAAAAGTTGGCTACGATCTACATATTGTGGGGTAGGGCTCCAAATTCCTTAATAGGACACCCATAGCACAAGAGTTAATAACAAGAATCAACAAATGGGACTTACTTAAACTAAAAAGTTTTTTCTCAGCAAGAGAAAGAATAAACGAGGTAAATAGGGAGCCTACATCCTGGGAACACATTTTTACTCCTCACACTTCAGATAGAGCCCTAATATCCAGAGTATACGAAGAACTCAAAAAATTAGACAATAATATAACAAATAACCCAATCAACAAATGGGCCAAGGACCTGAACAGACACTTCTCAGAGGAGGACATACAGTCAACCAACAAATACAGGAAAAAATGCTCACCATTGCTAGCAGTCAGAGAAATGCAAATCAAAACCACCCTAAGATACCATCTCACTCCAGTATGTTTGGCAGCCATTATGAAGTCAAACAACAACAAGTGCTGTCGAGGATGTGGGGAAAAGGGTACACTTGTACACAGCTGGTGGGACTGCAAATTGGTGCGGCCAATTTGGAAAGCAGTATGGAGATTCCTGGGAAAGCTGGGAATGGATCCACCATTTGACCCAGCTATCGCCCTTCTCGGACTATTCCCTGAGGACCTTAAAAGAGCGCACTATAGGGATATGGCCACATCAATGATTATTGCAGCACAATTCACAATAGCTAGACTGTGGAACCAACCTAGATGCCCTTCAATAGATGTATGGATAAAAAAAAATGTGGCATCTATACACAATGGAGTATTATGCAGCACTAAGAAATGACAAAATCATAGAATCTGCAGGGAAATGGATGGCATTAGAGCAGATTATGCTAAGTGAAGCTAGCCAAGCCCTAAAAAACAAATGCCAAGTGTCGTCTTTGATATAAAGAGAGCAACTAAGAACAGAACAGGAAGGAAGAGCATGAGGAAAAGACTAACAGTAAACAAAGACGAATGGGGGGAGAGAAAGGGAGAGAGAAGGGAAAGCATATGGAAATGGTAGGAGACCTTCAATGATACACAAAATTATAAGAGGTTATGAGGGGCAAGGGGGAGGGGGAAAAGGGGGAGAGAATTGAACAGCAGCAGAGGAGGTAGAGAGGGAAGACGGGAGGGGAGGGGAGGGGGGATAGTAGGGGATAGGAAAGGTAGCAGAATACAATAGTAACTAATATGCCATTATGTAATAATGTGAGTATGTAACAGATGTGATTCTGCAATCTGTATTTGGGGTAAAAATGGGAGTTCAAAACCCAATTGAGTCTAATGTATGAAAGATGATATATCATGAGCTCTGTAATGTTTTGAAAAATCAATAAAAAAAAAAGAATCGTGTATCACCAAGTCAGTGACTTTCCAGAGCGTGATTGGGTGGCTGCAGAATGAGGAAATCTGTATAAGAACATGCTTTAAACCCTGATCACACAGCAGTCAGGTGCTGTTTTTACTTGATAGGTAAGGGGAACCTAGTTGGAAGGATGGCAGTGATTGGATGTCAGTGTTGCAGGTGGGTGAGGGTGTGGTAGAGGCTGCCTTTCCCTGATCCATATATCCTGAATTCCAGATGTATGCTTAATTCCAGATGTTTGCTGTCATCTGTGTTACAAATCATTAACAGGTCTATGTGGATGTTGAATCCATAGCTTTGACCACGTAACACCAGTGACCTGGCTTTTTCTCAATGGTGTTCAGAAAAAAGCAACTACCAAGCAGGCCAGAATTGTTCAAAGGCTTGTGAAAGATAGAAGGATGCGAATCATCATAATGGCATTAAAGCACCCTTATGAGGTGTATTTGATATTTTAAAACTGCATGTATTGTGACTAAGTTGACTTTTGATGTATTTACATGCATGAAACTATCACCATGATCAAAGTAATAAGTACATCTGTCACTTCCAAAAGTTTCCTTACATTCCTTTTGTTTTTGTGATAGAACATTTTAAAAAGTTTGTTAATTAGGTATATATGACTGCAGAATGCATTTTGGTTCATGGTACACAATTGCAGCCCAATTCCATTTTCATTTCTCTGGTTGTACAAGATGTAGCATCACACCACATGTACAGTCATACATGTACCTAGGATAATGGTGTCCATCTCATTCCACCATCTTTCCTGCCCCCACGAACCCTCCCCACTCCTCCCTCTCCTTTGCCCAAATTTCTTCCACTTTTCCATTGTACCCCCTCCTGCCTCGTTATGAATCGGCATCCACTTATCAGAGAGAACATTCAGCCTGTTGTGGGGCAGGTCACTCAGAAAATACACCAAGTCCCAGTTTTGTCGAAATTGAAGTCTTTATTTAGCCAGCCGGCGACTGCTCCCCGGAGGACCCATAACTGTTTCTGCAAGGAACAGCCCCAAGCCTGAGCATTTTAGGATATTTAAAGGCAAAAACTACATCTGGGTTGACGTAGCTGTAAGCAAACTGGTACAGAAGCTGGATTGGGCAGTTAGTAAGGCAATGCAATGTGTATTTCCCACAGGAATTTCCAGGTTGGCGTAGCAGAAAGCAAGCAAAAGGGAAGTGGGTCAAAATGACCCTAGTTGAGTACAAGTTAGAGAATGGTTATTAAGTCTAGACAATCAATTTCTGGCAAGGTACATTGCCCAAGAAAAATGGAAAGCAAAGAGAACAATATTACATTGTATAAGAATTGCTCTTTTGTGATGCCAAGTATGTTATGCTAGGTAACTATTAATGGGTACAAATATATTTCTAGGGGATTCCAACATGGCGGCGGGCGCAGAGATCAAGTCTGTGACCTCTTCAGCTGTGCAGAAATAGGGAGTTGTAAACAACCTAAATCTGTTTGCTCAGGATCACTAGGCAATGCTGAGCTGACGTGGATCTGGGGCGAACAATCTGGGCCTCTCAGAACACACACTGAGCCCGGATCGGCTGAATTCAAGCTCCCGTTCGCCTGCTTCCCGCAGACAAACAGCTGTGACTCAGCACTAATCCATCTGGCTGAAACAACTGGTCAGCCCTTCTCATCCTACGGAGGTAAATGCCTACCGAGCCTTCATAGGTAGTGGCCACAGGTTTGAAACGGGGCTTGGGAGAGACAGTAAGGACCCACCCGTTGCATTGGTCACCCGGCAAAGGGAAACGACCTGTCACCATTTGCAAGAGATACCACCATGGCAGAGAACTGACGTCATCAGACTGCGGCAGAGGAGATAACTTCATTGAAACCTGCGGCTACAGTGACTTCTTCCTTTCCCTTCTAATACCTTTCCTCCCAAGCATCTAATGAATTTATAGGAGTAAACAGTAACTCATCAGTCAAACAGAACAAGAAGTAACATGAGCAGCTTCAAAAAGCAAGGAAGAAAAGGAGTACAAACAATGAAGGACAGCCTAAATATTCAGGAGGATCTAGAGTCATCAGAGAAATGGTCATATAAAGAACTCAAGGAAGACCTTAGACAGATGGAATGGAACCTTAAAGAGGATACAAGACAGCAAATTCAAGCAGCGAAAGAACACATTGAAAATGAATTACATAAACAGATAAAAGAAGAAGTTAAGCATCTTTATCAGGAGATAGAGATTATAAAAAATAATCAAACAATAATTCTAGAAATGAAGGAAACGATAAACCAAATTAAAAACTCAATTGAGAGTGTCACTAACAGAGTGGAGCAAGTAGAAGCCAGAACGTCAGATAATGAAGACAAAATATATCATCTTGAAAAGAGTCTAGCCAACTCAGAAAGGCTGGTAAAAAAAAAATCACAAGAAAAACATCCAAGAGTTACGGGATAACATAAAAAAACCAAACTTACGAGTCATCGGGATAGAAGAAGGTACAGAGATTCAAACCAAGGGAATGAGTAACCTGCTGAATGAAATAATCACAGAAAACTTTCCAGAAATAAAAAAGGAAACAGATATACAAATTGAAGATGCATACAGGACACCGAGCACACAAAATCACAGTAGACCAATGCCAAGACACATTGTTATGAAGATATCCAATATACAGAACAAAGAGAAAATATTAAAAGCTACAAGAGAAAGGAGGCAGATTACATTCAGGGGTAAACCAATAAGGTTAACAACGGATTTTTCATCACAGACACTGAAAGCAAGAAGGTCATGGAACAATGTATTTCAAACACTGAAAGACAATGGATGCCAACCAAGAATTCTGTATCCAGCAAAATTAAGCTTCAGGTATGACAACGAAATAAAAATCTTTCATGATAAACAAAAGTTAAAAGAATTTGCAGCCAGAAAACCAGCATTGCAAAGCATTTTGAGCAAAACACTACACGAGGAAGAAATGAAAAACAATAACCAAAACCATCAGTGGGAAGTGCCTCGGTAAAGACAGAGGGCGAGGGGAAAGATAATCATGGAGAAACAAACTAAATTTTTTAAAAAAGGGATAAATAATCAAACATGGATGGAAGTACAAACCATATATCAATAGTAACTCTGAATGTTAATGGCTTAAACTCTCCAATAAAGCGACATAGGCTGGTATCATGGATTAAAAAAACAAATCCAACAATATGCTGCCTCCAGGAGACACATCTGATTGGAAAAGACATACACAGGCTGAAGGTGAAAGGATGGGAAAAAAAATACCACGCACACGGTCCTCGTAAGCAAGCAGGGGTGGCCATCCTCATATCGAATAAAATCGACTTCAAGACTAAGTTAATCTAAAGGGATATAGAAGGACATTATATACTGTTAAAAGGAACCATTCACCAACAAGACATAACAATTATCAATATTTATGCACCAAATAATGGTGCTGCGACATTCATAAAACAAATTCTCCTCAAGTTCAAGATTCAAAAAGACCACAACACCATAATTATGGGTGACTACAACACACCTCTCACCATTGAACAGACCCTCCCAACAAAAGTTGAATAAAGAAACTATAGAACTCAATACCACAATCAATAACCTAGACTTAACTGACATATACAGAATATATCAACCATCATCAACTGGATATACTTTTTTCTCAGCAGCACATGGATCCTTCTCAAAAATAGACCATATATTATGACATAGGGCAACCCTCAGTAAATATAAAGGGGTGGAGATAATACCTTGCATTTTATCTGATCATAATGGAATGAAACTGGAAATCAATGATGAAAGAAGGAAGGAAAAATCCTACATCACATGGAAAATGAACAATATGTTACTGAATGATCGAGGGGTTACAGAAGACATAAAGGAGGAAATCAAAAAATTCTTACAGATAAATGAAAATACAGACACAACATATCGGAATCTATGGGACACAATGAAAGCAGTTTTAAGAGGAAAATTCATCGCCTGGTGGTCATTCCTCAAAAAAAGAAAAAACCAACAAATAAATGAGCTCACACTTCATCTCAAAGCCCTAGAAAAGGAAGAGCAAAACAACAGCAAATGTAGCAGAAGGCAAGAAATAATTAAAATCAGAGCTGAAATCAATGAAATTGAAACAAAAGAAACTATTGAAAAAATTAACAAAACTAAAAGTTGGTTCTTCGAAAAAATAAATAAGATCGACAGACCTTTAGCCATGCTAACGAAGAGAAGAAGAGAGAGAACTCAAATTACTAACATACAGGATGAAAAAGGCAATATCACAACAGATGCTACAGAAATACAGAAGACAATTAGAAATTATTTTGAAAACCTATATTCCAATAAAATAGAAGATAGTGAAGACATCGATAAATTTCATAAGTCATATGATTTGCCCAGACTGAGTCAGGAGGATACACACAATTTGAACAGACTAATATCAATGGATGAAATTGAAGAAGGCATCAAAAGACTACCAACCAAGAAAAGCCCATTACCAGATGGGTATACAGCGGAGTTTTACAAAACCTTTAAAGAAGAATTAATACCAATACTTTTCAAGTTATTTCAGGAAATAGAAAAAGAGGGAGCTCTTCCATATTCATTCTATGAGGCCAACATCACCCTGATTCCGAAACCAGACAAAGACACCTCAAAGAAAGAAAACTACAGACCAATATTTCTAATGAACCTAGATGCAAAAATCCTCAATGAAATTCTGGCGAATCGAATACAAAAACACATCAAAAACATTGTGCACCATGATCAAGTAGGATTCATCCCTGGGATGCAAGGATGGTTCAACATACGGAAATCAATAAATGTTACTCACCACATCAATAGACTTAAAGACAAGAACCATATGATCATCTCGATAGATGCAGAGAAAGCATTCGACAAAGTACAGCATCCCTTTATGTTCAAAACATTAGAAAAACTAGGGATAACGGGAACTTACCTTGACATTGTAAAAGCTATCTATGCTAAGCCTCAGGCTAGCATCATTCTGAATGGACAAAAGTTAAAGGCATTCCCTCTAAAATCCGGAACAAGACAGGGATGCCCTTTATCTCCACTTCTATTCAATATAGTTCTCGAACCACTGGCCAGAGCAATTAGATGAAAGAAATTAAAGGGATAAAAATTGGAAAAGAAGAACTTAAATTATCACTATTTGCAGATGACATGATTCTATACCTAGAAGACCCAAAAGGGTCTACAAAGAAATTACTAGAACTAATAAATGAATTCAGCAAAGTGGCAGGATATAAAATCAACACGCATAAATCAAAAGCATTTCTATATATCAGCGACAAAACTTCTGAAACGGAAATGAGGAAAAACACTCCATTCACAATATCCTCAAAAAAAAAATAAAATACTTGGGAATCAACCTAACAAAAGAGGTGAAAGATTTATACAATGAAAACTACAGAACCCTATAGAGAGAAGTAGAAGAAGATCTTAGAAGATGGAAAAATATACCCTGTTCATGGATAGGCAGAACTAACATCATCAAAATGGCGATATTACCAAAAGTTCTCTATAGGTTTAATGCGATGCCAATCAAAATCCCAACAGCATTTCTTGTAGAAATAGATAACGCAATCATGAAATTCATATGGAAAAATAAAAGACCCAGAAGAGCAAAAGCAATTCTAAACAGGAAGTGTGAATCAGGCGGTATAGCGATACCAGATTTCAAAATATATTACAGAGCAATAGTGACAAAATCAGCATGGTACTGGTACTAAAACAGGCGGGCGGACCAATGGTATAGAATAGAGGACACAGAGACTAATCCACAAAGTTACAACTATCTTATATTTGATAAAGGGGCTAAAAGCATGCAATGGAGGAAGGATAGCATCTTCAACAAATGGTGTTGGGAAAACTGGAAATCCATATGCAACAAAATGAAACTGAATCCCTTTCTCTCGCCATGCACAAAAGTTAACTCAAAATGGATCAAGGAGCTTGATATCAAATCAGAGACTCTGCGTCTGATAGAAGAAAAAGTTGGCTCCGATCTACAGATTGTGGGGTCGGGCTCCAAATTCCTTAATAGGACACCCATAGCACAAGAGTTAATAACTAGAATCAACAAATGGGACTTACTCAAACTAAAAAGTTTTTTCTCAGCAAGAGAAACTATAAGAGAGGTAAATAGGGAGCCTACATCCTGGGAACAAATTTTTACTCCTCACACTTCAGATAGAGCCCTAATATCCAGAGTATACGAAGAACTCAAAAAATTAGACAATAAGAAAACAAATAACCCAATCAACAAATGGGCCAAGGACCTGAACAGACACTTCTCAGAGGAGGATATACAATCAATCAACAAGTACATGAAAAAATGCTCTCCATCTCTAGCAGTCAGAGAAATGCAAATCAAAACCACCCTAAGATACCATCTCACTCCAGTAAGATTGGCAGCCACTATGAAGTCAAACAACAAGTGCTGGTGAGGATGTGGAGAAAAGGGTACACTTGTATATTGCTGGTGGGACTGCAAATTGGTGCAGCCAGTGTGGAAAGCAGTTTGGAGATTCCTGGGAAAGCTGGGAATGGAACCACCATTTGACCCTGCTATTGCCCTTCTCGGACTATTCCCTGAAGACCTTAAAAGAGCATGCTACAGGGATACTGCCACATCGATGTTCATGGCAGCACAATTCACAATAGCTAGACTGTGGAGCCAACCCAGGTGCCCTTCAATAGATGAATGGATTAAAAAATGTGGCATCTATACACAATGGAGTACTATGCAGCAATAAGAAATGACAGAATCATAGAATTTGCAGTGAAATGGATGGCACTAGAGCAGATTATGCTTAGTGAAGCTAGCCAATCCCTAAAAAACAAATACCAAATGTCTTCTTTGATATAATGAGAGCAACTATGAACAGAGCAGGGAGGAAGAGCAGGAAGAAAAGATTAACTTTAAACAGAGACATGAGATGGGAGGGAAAGGGAGAGAAAAGGGAAATTGCATGGAAATGAAGGGAGACCCTCATTGCTATACAAAATTACATATAAGGGGTTGTGAGGGGAATGGGAAAATAAACAAGGAGAGAAATGAATTACAGTAGATGGGGTAGAGAGAGAAGGTGGGAGGGGAGGGGAAGGGGGATAGTAGGGGATAGGAAAGGTAGCAGAATACAACAATTACTAATGGGGCATTATGTAAAATTGTGGATGTGTAACCGACGTGATTCTGCAATCTGCATTTGGGGTAAAATTGGGGGTTCATAACCCACTTCAATCTAATGTATGAAATATGATATGTCAAGAGCTTTGTAATGTTGTGAACAACCAATAAAAAAAAAGAAAGAAAAATGGGTGCAAATATGGGGGTTTCCCATGGGAAAAGCATTTCTTACATGGTATGGAGTCTATTTGGTCATTGCGCATATTGCCTGGCCCATAACAGGCCTTTGGTTTTTTTTTGGAATTGGCTTACTTTGCTTATTATGATATTCTTCAACTCCATACGTTTACCTGCAAATGCCGTAGATTTATTCTCTTTTAATGCTGAGTAATATTGAATGTATATATATACACACCACAGTTTCTTTATCCATTCGTCTATTGAAGGGCATCTAGGTTGGTTCCACAGTTTAGCAATTGTGAATTGAGCTGCTATGAACATTGATGTGGCTGCGTTACTATGGTATGCTGATTTTTAAATCCTTTGGTTATAGACTAAAGAGTGGGATAGCTGGGTCAAATGGTGGTTCCATTCCAAGTTTTCTAAGGAATCTCCATATTGCTTTCCAGATTGGTTGCACCAGTTTGTAGTCCCACCAGCAATATGAGTTCCTTTTTCCCTGACATCCTCACCAACACTTGTTATTTTGTATTCTCGATAACTGCCATTCTGACTAGTGTGTGATGGAATCTTAGTTTTGATTTGCATTTCTTTAATTGCTAGAGATGTTGAACATTTTTTCATATATTTCTTGATTCAATGTATATCTTCTGAGAAGTGTCTGTTCACCTCCTTAGCCCATTTATTGATTGGGTTGTTTGTTTTTTTGGTGTTTAGTTTTTTGAGTTCTTATCCTAAAGATTAGTGCTCTATCTGTGCATGTGGCAAAAAATTTGCTCCCAAGCTGTCGGCTCTCTTCACCTCACTGATTGTTTCTTTTGCTGAGAAGCATTTTAGTTTGAGTCCATCCCATTTATTAATTCTTGATATTATTTCTTGCACTTTAGGAGTCTTGTTAAAGAAGTCGGGGCCTAATCTGACATGAGATTTGGGCATACTTTTTCCCCTATTAGGTGCATGGTCTTTGAAATAGTAGATCAAGGACCTAGGAATTGAGTTTTTTTTCATGGTAAGAGGAGTTTAATTTCATTTTTCTGTGTGTGGATTTCCAGTTCTCCCAGCACCATTTGTTGAATAGGCTATATTTTCTCCTCTGTATGTTTTTGATGCCTTTGTCTAGTATGAGATAACTGTATTTATATGGATTTGTCTCTGTGTCTTCTATTCTGTTCCATTGGTCTACAAGTCTATTTTTGTGCCAATACCATGCTGATTTTGTTACTATGGCTTTATAGTATAGTTTAAGATCTGGTATTGTGATGCCTCCTGCTTCACTCTTCTTGCTAAGGATTGCTTTGGCTATTCTGGGTCTCTTATTTTTCCAAATGAATTTCATGATTGTTTTTTTTTTCTATTTCTATAAGGAATTACAATGGGATTTTAATTGGAATCACATTGAATTGGTATAGCACTTTGGGTAGTATGGCTATTTTGACAATATTAATTTTGCCTATCCAAGAGCATGGGAGATCTTTCCATCTTCTAAGGTATTCTTCAATTTCTTTCTTTAGTGTTCTGTAGTTTTCACTTCAGATGTCTTTCACCTCTTTGTTGATTCCCAAGTTTTTTTTTTTTTTTGAGTCTGTGTAATAGGGTAGTTTTCCTAATTTATCTTTCAGAGGATTCATCACTAGAAATGTATTTGATTTATGGGTATTTATTTTATATCCTGCTATTTTGCTGAATTCATTAATTCTAGAAGTTTTCTGGTGGGGATTTTGGATTCTCATGTCATCAGCAAATAATAATTTTAGTTCTTATTTGTATCCCTCTAATTTCTTTCATTTACTTTCTCTGTCTGGAGTTTTAAGGGCTATGTTGAATAAAAGAGGTATATCCCTGTATTCCAATTTTTAGAGAATACTTCCAATTTTTTTCCATTTAGAATGATGTTGGCCTTGGGTTTAGCATAGATAGCTTTAACAATGCTGATGTTCCTACTATTTCTAGTTTTTCTAGTGTTTTGAACTTGAAAGCATGCTGTATTTTGTCAAATGCTTTCTCTGCATCAATTGATATAATTACGTCATTCTGATCTTTAAGTCTACTGGTGTGATGAATAATATTTATTGAACCAAACTTGCATCCCTGGAATGAACCCCACTTGATCATGGTGCACTTTTTTAAAAAATGTTTTTGAATGTGATTTGCCAGAATTTTATTGAGAATTTTTACATCTATGTTCATCAGGGATATTGTTCTGAAATTTTCTTTCCTTAAATGTGTCTTTGCCTGGTTTTGGAATCGGGATGATACTAGCTTTGTAGAATGAGTTTGGAAGGGTTCCTTTTGTATTTCATGGAATATTTTGAGGAGTATTGGTATTAGTTCTTCTTTGCAGGTGTTGTAGGACTCAGCAATGAATCTTTCTGGTCCCAGCCTTTTCTTGGTTGGTAGGCTTTTGATGGTGTCTTCAATTTCCTTAAAATCGATGTGTTTGCATTGTGTATGTCCTCTTGACTCAGATTGATTTGATCGTATGCCTCTAGAAATTTGTCTTTGTGGTTTTCTATTTTACTGGAGTATATGTTTTCAAAATAGTTTAATTATCTTCTGTATTTAAATAGTCTGTCGTGATATTTCCTTTTTCATCACAAATTTTAGTAATTTGAGTTTACTCTCTCCTTTAGGGTGGCTAAGGGTTTGTCAATTTTATTTTTTCAAAGAACCAGCTTTTTATTACTTTTTTTGAATTTCTTTAGTTTTAATTTAATTGATTTCCACCCTGATTTTAATTATTTCCTGTTTTCTACTACTTCTGGTGTTTGTTCTTGTTTTTCTAGGGCTTTGAGATGCAATTTCAGGTTCTTCATTTGTTGACTTTTTCTTCTTTTAATGAATGAACTCCATGCAATGAACTTTCCTCCTAGCACTGCCTTCATAGTGTCCCAGAGGTTTTGATAAGTTGTATCAGAGTTCTCATTCACCTCTAAGGATATTTTTTAATCTCCTCCCTTATGTCTTCTGTTATCTATGTTTCATTCCATAGCGTATTGTTTAGTCTCCAGGTGTGGGAGTAGCTCCTCTTCTTAATTTTATCATTGATTTCTAATTCCATTCCATTACGGTCAGATAGAATGCAGGCTAGTGTCTCATATCATTCTTTGGATATGAGATTCTTGGTTGGCATCCATTTTCTTTCAGAGCTTGCTATATGTTGTTCCAGGATCTCCTGTCTTGGAGTGTCTGGGTTGAAAAATATGCTGAGATACGAATTGGTCTCCCCCTACATTGTCATCTGATCTATTGTTTTGTATTTGCTAAGACTTGCTTTGTGACATGTTGTCTGTTTTTGAGAAAGATGCAAGTGCTGCAGGGAAAAAAGTGTATTCTCTTATAGATTGAATATTTATGACTGTTAAGTCCAAATTACTGATTGTATTATTGAGTTCTATAGTTTAATTGTTTAGTTTTTGTTGGAAGATCTATTCAGTGATGAGAAAGGTGTGTTAGTTACCCAGCATAATTGTGTTGTGGTCTGTTTGGTTTTGTACTTGAGAAGGCTTTGCTTGACACAGATTGCCCCATTATTTGGGGCATAGATATTTATGATGTCTTGTTGATGTATGAATCCTTTAAGCAGTATAAAATGTCCTTCTTTATCCCTTTTCACTAGCTTTGGTACACTTTATCTGATATGAGGATAGAAAACCCTGCTTGTTTATGTGGTCCATGTGAATGGTACATTTTTTTCCTATCCTTTCACCTTCAGTCTGTGGGTGTCTTCTCCTGTGAGATGAGTCTCTTGAAGGAAACCTATTGTTGGGTCTTTTTTTTTTTTAAATCCAATCTATCCATATGTCTTTTAATTGAGTTTAGGTCATTCACTTTCAGGGTTATTATTGAAATATGTTTCTATTCCCAGACATTTGGGTTTATTTTTTATTTTTAGCTTGACTTGGTTTCTCCTTTGATTGGCTTTTCCTTTAGTGTAGTTCCTCCCTTTGCTAATTTTCATTTCCTTCTCCTGGAATATTTTGCTGAGGATACTATGTTGTGTGGGCTTTCTCACTGTAAATTCTTTTAACTTTTGTTTATCACAAAAGGTTTTAATTTTGTCATTAAATCTAAAGATTAGCTTTGCTGGATATGAGATTCTTGGTTGGCATCCATTTTCTTTCTTTTTTTTTTAGCCCAACCTAAAAATAACACTAGTAATATTTTCATGTTTCCTTCTAGCGTTTCTTTTTTTTCTTTTTTTTCTTTTTTTTAAATTTTTTTATTGGTTGTTCACAACATTACAAAGCTCTTGACATATCATATTTCATACATTAGATTGAAGTGGGTTATGAACTCCCAATTTTACCCCAAATGCAGATTGCAGAATAATGTCGGTTACACATCCACATTTTTACATAATGCCCTATTAGTAATTGTTGTATTCTGCTACCTTTCCTATCCCCTACTATCCCCCCTCCCCTCCCCTCCCATCTTCTCTCTACCCCATCTACTGTAATTCATTTCTCTCCTTGTTTATTTTCCCATTCCCCTCACAACCTCTTATATGTAATTTTGTATAGCAATGAGGGTCTCCCTTCATTTCCATGCAATTTCCCTTTTCTCTCCCTTTCCCTCCCATCTCATATCTTTGTTTAAAGTTAATCTTTTCTTCCTGCTCTTCCTCCCTGCTCTGTTCATAGTTGCTCTCATTATATCAAAGAAGACATTTGGTATTTGTTTTTTAGGGATTGGCTAGCTTCACTAAGTATAATCTGCTCTAGTGCCATCCATTTCCCTGCAAATTCCATGATTTTGTCATTTTTTAGTGCTGCGTAATATTCCATGGTGTATAAATGCCACTTTTTTTTTATCCATTTATCTATTGAAGGGCATCTGGGTTGGTTCCACAGTCTAGCTATTGTGAATTGTGCTGCCATGAACATCGATGTGGCAGTATCCCTATAGCATGCTCTTTTAAAGTCTTCGGGGAATAGTCCGAGAAGGGCAATAGCAGGGTCAAATGGTGGTTCCATTCCCAGCTTTCCCAGGAATCTCCATACTGCTTTACAAATTGGCCGCATCAATTTGCAGTCCCACCAGCAATGTACAAGTGTACCCTTTTCTCCACATCCTCGCCAGCACTTGTTGTTGTTTGACTTCATAGTGGCTGCCAATCTTACTGGAGTGAGATGGTATCTTAGGGTGGTTTTGATTTGCATTTCTCTGACTGCTAGAGATGGAGAGCATTTTTTCATGTACTTGTTGATTGATTGTATGTCCTCCTCTGAGAAGTGTCTGTTCAGGTCCTTGGCCCATTTGTTGATATGGTTATTTGTTATCTTATTGTCTATTTTTTTGAGTTCTTCGTATACTCTGGATATTAGGGCTCTATCTGAAGTGTGAGGAGTAAAAATTTGTTCCCAGGATGTAGGCTCCCTATTTACCTCTGTTGTTTTTTCTCTTGCTGAGAAAAAACTTTTTAGTTTGAGTAAGTCCCATTTGTTGATTCTTGTTATTAACTCTTGTGCTATGGGTGTCCTATTAAGGAATTTGGAGCCCGACCCCACAATCTGTAGATCAGAGCCAACTTTTTCTTCTATCAGACGCAGAGTCTCTGATTTGATATCAAGCGAGGAGGATTACTTTTTAAAGATAAATATTCAAATTTTTAAATGCACATGAAATGTAGATTTTGAAGTGTAGACTAAATATAGCTGGAGTTTAACATAAATTACACAAATTCCCCAATGTTCTGTCGCCAAATAGGACATAGAATTCTTAATAGTTAACTTTTTAGACTTAAGTATGAAACTTACATCTAACATCTCTCAGTAAATGAATTGAGAATTAGCCCAGCTCAAAATATTCCCTCTGCCTTGAAAGTAGACCCCTTGTAGCCTTCTGGAGAGAATAGTCTATGGTTACCCATTAACCAACTGCTGCTTTTTTACTTATTAAAATCCCATTATGATCCGTACCGGACAGAAAGATATTAAAAGTAAATTATATTTTCTGAGTGCATCTTCTTAGAAAACTTCTTACAAGTAGATCTTTAGCCTCTTTGTGAGGAATAAACCAACACTTTATCCATTACCTGTAGGATGGAGAAGTGACTGGGCCATCATTGGCTAACGAACACTAAAATTTGGGCTGAGGCCAAAATCCAGAGCCAGGATTGGGTCAAGGAACCACTACCTATGAGAAATGGGTTTAGGAGAACACAGCCAACTCTTAAGTGATCTAAACAGGAGCTCCTTTCAGTCCACAGGTGGCCACAGCCAGGTCACCTTGCCACCAGTGTAACACAGCCACTAGTCTTGTCCTTCCTGGCTACCAAAGACTCTGATTATGAAAGAGCTAGTACTTTCATTCTTAGTAATATATTTCTTGGGGTTGGATTAGTTCTAGAGGTTTGGAAATACATGCTTTTGACTTTAGTAGCAGAAGTAGGATTTCAGGGTATGGAAAGACCTCAGGGTAGTTCAAATGTGTGTACTCTGTGGAGATAGGTGTCTTCCAGAGTCTCTTCCAGTAACTAGTGCAGGACCTTGTCGTCATCTCTTAGTTTCTAATTGGTCATAATGGGCCTGTGACAACGGTGACAATCACAAGTTTAAAAATGAATGAAAACTCTGAACAATATGTGGCAATTATGTTGTTAGGTATGCTGTTGATAAGCAGCTGGATAATACAGGCACATCACATCACATAAATCTTATACTTTAAATTGACAGCCATAGTGGAAAAGATGTCTTTTGGTGAACAATAAGTTGGAAAATTCGAAATATGCTTCCCGGAGAAGGTGGACAGTCAACTGGATTTTATAGACTAAGTACAAGTAAGAAATCGGGGTTGGGGGCTGGGGATGTGGCTCAAGCGGTAGCGCACTCGCCTTGCATGCGTGCGGCCCGGGTTCGATCCTCAGCACCACATACCAACAAAGATGTTGTGTCCGCCGAGAACTAAAAAAAAATAAATATTAAAAATTCTCTCTCTCTCTCACTCTCTCTCCTCTCTCTCTCTTTAAAAAAAAAAAAAAAGAAATCGGGGAAGAGGAATGAATTCTAAATGTAAAAATGGAATGACTAAAAGCATGGTAATGAGAAAGTTCCCTCTGTTTAGGATTTAGGATTTGCTGAGAGTGCTAAATTGAGAATAAAGGAAATACAGATGGAAAGATAAGGCAGAGCTTGAGTAGGATGGCAGCAGCTGCCTGCCCAACTTGGCCAAGCAAAAAGTCCTTGGAGATGGGAGATTGGAGACCTGCAAGCTCACCTGGGCTCAGTCCATGGGACAGTGAAAGCCAAGTCCATGAATATCTTGGGTGCTTCATCTTCTTACCTTGATGGAGCCTTGGGGTTATTATGGAGAAATTATTATCAGAGATAACATGGAAAGACATGAAATTATTTTGTAAGCAAAGGATTTTACCATGTGGATTCCCACTGCCCATCTCCCATGCTCAGGGCATGTTCTTGAGTTGTTTTTCATTGTGGATGTGAGGGAGGTGGAGATTGTTTTCATGTATATCCACTCAGCAGCTCCCCCCAACCAAATTCTTATGTCCCACTTCTGACACAGATGTTTTTAAGATGCCATGATAGCAGGTGTCATCTCTGTGGGATCAAGACAACTATTAAGTCGGTTCAGCAATGGAAGTTTTACTTCTGACCTTCTGGCCCTGAATAGTAGCTAACAGGTTACTGGTCCAATTCCTTTAATAAATAACAAGCTTTATTTTTCTGAGCAAGTCTTCTTCCCTAGAAAGGACATTTTTTTTTCAGTCAAGACTAGTAAATATTTCTGTGGAAACTGATTTGAAGATAGGGATAAATGTTCCTTTTATTTTATCCAAAGAAATCCTCCCTTTGTGATAAATAGCGCAGTAGAACATTCTAGGTTCAGATTCTATATCTCCTGTGTGTTTAAAAAAAAGTTATTATTTCCTTGCAGGTTGTATTAATGATTTGAAACAGAATATATAAAGAACCCAGATCATGGGCACTCAGTGAAAGGTGGGTATTATCCGTACCATTCATATTTTATATCAATTCAGTCTCCTCGGTTGGGGGTTTGGTATGTAGCATTGATTTCATGAGATGGTTTTTGATTAAGGTGGCTGTAGATGGATGCTCACTTCCTCAAGCGACATTCTCTGCATTAGTGACCATATGAAATTGGCCAGGCAGGGAGAGGCATTGGACAGACTCAGACTCGCATAATCTCTGGCAAGAAAAAAAATCTTTTATTTTTGCTTTTGCTGAGAGGGTGGTTCTGATTGCCTTCTTCCAGTGGGAAATCAATTTCACCGTGCAGCACATCTCAGTAAGTGGGGTCTCATGACTGCTTTTCAAAAACAGAGACATGTTTCTGATTTTATTAATCACAGAACAGACACAAGAGCGATAGAATTTGTAAAACTCACCCGTTCACTCCCCCCTTACCAAACTGGTGCACTGCCCTCTAGAAAATAAGAAGGAAGAGGAGATTTTATCTTCCAGTCTGGAAAGGATACCCTCTTACGGTTTGGAACAAGCAGCCTCATGTCCTTGGAGATCTGCCATATATGAATTTCTGGAATAAAGCATTCTCAGAGATTTTTGTCAGCTGTCATTTTGAAGGCAAAGTAACAGAGCTGTGGTTCCAGGAGACGCCTAAAATAGTTGTGCATGTGATCATGGGGTTAGATGCGTCCTCATCACAAGCTGGAAAAACATGTCCCTTTTGGAGTTGAATCAGCTGTTGAGTGCTATCCATATGTAGCAAAAGAGGGTCTGATTCTTTCCAGGAGTATTGGACATACACAGTACAGCTCACTTTTACACACTATAAAAATCTCTATGTGAAAACAGGTGTGTTGGGGGAGGGGAGTATTAGATAAATTGTTTTGTAAATCAGTACTTGCGAAATTCCCTTAAACTACAGTCATTCCTCATACTTTTGAAGGTGGTCACTTAGTCATCATTACTAAATGTGTACCGGCTGTTACCAACACTGTGGGAAGTGAAGGGCAGCACTTACCTTGGTGCAGGTAGGAGGCAGCCTGGGATTTGTAGCCCATGTTTTGCCATTGCTGAGTGTTCACACCAATAACCACTCAGCCTCTAGGGGGCAGCAGAACACCAACTAAGACCTGTGCCCCCAGCTTTCCTGGGCTTTTTGAGCAAATGCCCCCCACGACTCTTGTGTGTCCTTGGTGCAACATCCCCTTTTCTCCTTTGCCTAGAGAAAGAATCTCATCCTCTAAGCCTGAGTTAAGTGGTGACTTGGCCATTCTGCTTCATCTGTCCCCTTCTCTTCCATAGTCTTAAACCATAGTCAGGTGTACCTGTCCTCATGGCAGGAACCACATCTTTTGTCTCTGATTCTCCTAAATACAAAATTGCCCGGAAGGCCTAAATAGCTACAGTACTGCAGAAGTATGATCCCTTAATGTAAGGAGTCCTGGGTGTGTGTTTGCTGAGTTGGTCGTGAAGATGGTCTTGGTTTTGTATGAGAGGAAGTATTTTCTCTGCTTATTTTAGAAACGAGTACTTTCTCCTTTGGGCTTAATCATTTCCAACTAGTATGAAAGAGGGCTTTGAGAGTTAACCTTTAAGTATGATACAGATTTATATTTTGGTTCTTCCCCTTCCCAGCTGTGTATCATGGACAAATTAACTCACAACCTCAGTTTTCTTATTTATAAAATGGGATTTTCTAAGGTGAGCATATGATTATTCTCTAAATTACAGTATGTTTGAGACTAAAGGGCATTTAAGGGAAAACCAGACCTAGACGGTGCTTTAAAGTGGTAAAAACAAAAATTTGGGGGGTAGGATTACTGAAGAGTGAGCCCAGGGTTGCTCTACCACTGAGCTGTATCTTTTATCCCTTTTGATTTTTTTAAACTTTGAAACAGGGTTGTTAAGGCTGAGTTTGAACTTGGGAATCCTCCTACCTCAGCCTCTCAAGTGGCTGGGACTTACAGGTGTGTATCACCATACCTATCCATAATGACTGTTTCCTTCAACGCACTTTCCCTTTCTCTCCTTCTGTCCCCCATACAAGGAATTCAACCCAAGGGTGCTTTACTACTCAGCCACATCAAAAGCCTTTTATTTTTTCTTAATTCCCTAAATTGGTCAGTGTGGCCTCAGACTTGTGATCATCCTCAGTGTCCTGACTCACTGGGATTATAGGCATGTGTCACCCTGCTTGGCTTCTATAAAGACAAATTTTATGAAGAACTATTAAATCAGGGCAAAAAGAGACTTCAGTGTTATATTGAATTCTGAATATAACTTGCACAAATGAGATATAGCCAACAAGCAGAGTGGGGGTCTTCGGATGAAAGAATAGTAAGAGGAGATGTTGGATTAGAGGGAGATTCTGGTTAAACAGACGTAACAAGATTCTTGCTGAGCCGGACACAGTGGCACACACCTCTATTCCCAGTGACTCAAAAAGCTAAAGCCGTAGGATTGTGATGTTCAAAGCTAGCCTCAGCATCTTATCAAGACCCTATCTCTAAATAAAATATAAAAAATGGCTGAGGATGTGGCTCAGTGATTAAGCATCCTGGGTTAAAAAAAAATTGCTGAAAGCAGGTGAGGGTGACCAGATATCATCAAAGGTCAGGGGTCTTCTCTAGACCAAGCAGGATTCTTGCTGCAACTGGATGATGCCCCCAAAATATGACACTATGGTCAAGGTCTGGAGGGTTTATCGGAGCTTCACTGAAGTTTAGCCAAGGAGATAGTCTTTGTGAAGGAGGATATTTATGAATAATTATAATCACAGATAGGAGCAAGACATTCTGGTGCTATTGTACAGTAGGCAGCAATAATTAGTAATGTGCATGCATTTTTTAAAAAAAAAAATTAGAATAAGAGTTTGAAAGTTTTCATCATCAATAAATGACAAAAGTTTGAATAGCTAGTATAACATATTAAACACACAGTACCCTATTAATATGTACATTTTTTGTCTTATGCCAAAAATTACATTATAATTTTTTTACTTATTTATTTTTGAGCTAATTTGTTTTCATTTATTTTTTGACTTGCCTGTCTGTAAATGATTCTATTAAAAATGATTTTCAAACTAAGGTTTGTTCCAAAAAATACAGTAACATATAAACAGGACAAATGCTGACCTCTTCAAGGTGCTAGGACAGTAGTGTAAACCATATGGTGCTTTGAAGAATCAAAAAGTGTACATGAAGTGTCTAGTTCTTGGAATACACTGTGTAGAATGAGAATGGTGCTTCTTTTTCTTTCCTGGAGGAAGGTGGGATAAAGAAGCACTAACCATCAATCAATAAAGGCCTATGGGTTCTTTAAAAGGCTGCTGCGTGCTAGGGCATGCTCCTAGCTCCCCTTGGTTCTAAAACCCAAGGTGTGAGCTTTGTCCCTCCCAAGAAGCAAGGTCCTGATGAAAGAATGTAGTTCTGCCCCTTTCCCTGCAGCTCTGTTAGCAGTGAAGACCGTAACTGGAGGATGGTTCCGTGTTTCGGTGGTGATTTGGCTGCCTTGTAAGCACAGAGCTTTTCTTTCTATTAGCAAATTCACTCTGGCTTCTGGGCAGCTTTCCTGGAAAACTAAGGAAACCAGCCTTTGCACCCCTCTTCTTCACCCAGGTCCTATCATTTAGGGGCCTGGTTTTAGCAATTGAACTTAAATATTTTGGGCTACAGAGTACTTTCCTGCTTTGAAGGTTGGTGCCCCCATGTAACCAGCAGCTTAATTGCCATTCTGAGATTGGGTTTCCAGGGTTGGGTGCATCCCTTTCAGAAGTGAACTCATTACTTCTCTCCCTGCCTCTTGTAAGTGCTACATTGCTCTGGTAATGAGAGCTCTTGAGCCTCTGTGTTCATTTAACCTAAAGCCCTACAGGTTTGGGTTTTTGGCCAATTCCTTGCATGACAGAGAATTTGGAGTGGTCTGTGGCCTTTGGGAAGTAGCAAAGGGTCTGGGTTCGGTGAGTGGCCAGGGAGAGGTAAGCCCAGGAGCAGGAAATGTTGCAGGTATGTCCCCCGTCATGGCTTCTCACCGCATTTTCTTTCTCTAGGTACGTGTACATTCCACTGGGTGGGTCCCAGCATGGCCTGTTGTGGATGCTCTTTTCCACTGCAATCACGTTTGCATTTGTGAGCTTCTGGCATGGTGGTTATGACTACCTCTGGTGCTGGGCAGCACTCAACTGGCTGGGAATCATCGTGGAGAATGGAGTCCGGAGGCTGGTGGAGAAGCCCTGCATCCGGGACAGTTTGGTGAGCAGGGTCCTTGGTTGTTGGGGACAGCTGAGTTAGAAGAAGAGGTTTCCCTTCCATTCACTCCCCTCTACCTAATCTGAAGTAACTCTATTATTCCCTATCTGGCCCCCCATTGTGAATTAGCTTCTATATATCAGAGAAAACATTCCGCTGTTGTTTTTTTAGGATTGGCTTATTTCACTTAGCATAATGTTCTCCAGCTATATCTGTTTACTGGCAAATTTCATTCTTCTTTAAGGTACAGTAATACTCTATTGTGTGTATTTACCACATTTTTAAAATTCATTTATCTGTTGAAGGACACCTAGGTTGGTTCCATAGTCTAGCTATTGTGAATTGAGCTACTATAAACATTGATGTGGCTGTATCACTGTAATATGCTAATTTTAGCCATACGTGTTTTGTTATATAAAAATTATAAAATTCAGACAAGAAAAGAGAAAAATATCTCTTGAATAATCATTATGTTAACACTCACTTTTTTCTGTGTATGGACAGGTAACATTTAAAGAAAATAATCCAGAGAGATTGTTGTATTGGGACCACTTTTCCAAATTGCTGAAAGTATTTCTAGCAATCCCTTTTAATGGCTACAAGAGTTTTAATATGGATATGCCATAATTTACTTAATTTTTCTCTTATTAATCATATAATTATATTTTTTTCAACTGTCAATTTAATTGATGTGAATATCATAACCAAGGTAAATTCTCATAGGTAAAATTGCCTGGGTAAAGTCTTCTCATCTTTTAGGTTTTGCATCCTGCATATCAACTAGTATCCACCCTATAGACAAAATATATCAACTTAATATCCTCTAAACACTGTGTGGGAAACCCTTGCCAATACTAAGTGGTATGATTATTTTTAAACTGATAGGTACTGTAGATAGAAGTGCCACCCTCCACCCCTCTTTTTTTAAAAAAAAGCTAAAGTTTTAATACACACCCCAATTCTGTGGGAAAATTAAGAACTTCACACACATATTTTAAGTGATTTTTAAAAAAATGAGCACACACTTTATCTTGTAAGTGTGGTACAGGATGTATTAGAATCTTATAGGAAATCACTCCTTCTAAATATGCAGCAATATTCTACTAGCCATGAAAAAAAGTAGCTAAAAAGAAATAAGCTAGTATCAATCTTTGTGACAGATTATAAAACAGAAGACATTTATGGGAAAAAAATGATTCTCATGGATAAATTCCCCCCAGTACATACAACTAAAGCAGTAGATTAAAACACACACACACACACACACACACACGCACACTAAAACAGAGTACGCTTGAGTATGTATCTATATAGAGTGCAAATGGACAGTTATTTCAATGAAGACTGATCCAAAGTACCTACTGAAAACACATTTGAAGGAATTTAAATATGCATGAGCATATTTAAATCTTTTCAGTCCTGTCTGAAGCCATGTTTCTGTGTTTCATCAATGGTCCAACTTTCACCTTGAGTGTAATGTTAAGCGGGGTTCTGTGGCCTTTGAGTCATAGTTTTTGCTATTACTGCATTTTTTAAAAACCTAAAACATTGAAGCAATAACCAAACTGTAGTATGTAACCTATGGCTGTTTAATTTTGATTAAAACCAAGTCAAGACAACAAATACACTTGTTCACTGGATGAAGCATTGAGAGTGTAACCCAGGACTCTCATATATATTCCTTATTTAAACTTCTGTCCATGGTTCAGGTGTTGAGGAGGTACAGAGAAATTTTTATGTGCATGTTTAGTGAGATATTTGCCTTACATGCTGCAAATGTTGTGTTCAGTTTACAAATTTATTTAGAACCTATTTTATAGAAATTTTCTCACCTATCTTTTCTCTTAGGAGTCTGGGAATTAATAGCTTTTTAGATGGTGTCCTCCTTGAGTTACAGGATCAGGATCCTGTTTTTTATGCACATTGTTTATCTGAGTTATTCTCAATATATCACTGTACAATTAATTGCTCCCAAGTTGGAGTTTTTTTGGGTTTTTTGTTTGTTTTTTCAGGTCTTCTTTCACTGTTCAGAATCTTCCTCTACTACCCTCCTCCTTGAATAGTTCAGGAGAAAATCTGTTTTCCTTTGCCAAAAAACAAACTGGCCTTCTAAACGCACACAACTTCTTGATTTTTAAGCTTTTGTTTCCCTTACTTTTGCGAAAATCCAAATAAATATTTAATGCCCTCTTGGTACCTAATTAGATCTGACTTGAGTCTCCCCAGCTCATTTGATAGTGTAATCACATTGTGAATTCACTGATAACTGAATGAAGAAGATGAGTAAAAGTTTCGCAAGCAAGGATGTGTCCCCCACATCCTCAGAATTATTCAGGGTTCTCCCAAGACACAGAACCAATAAGGAGTGTGTGCACATATGTGCAAGACAAAATTTAGTATACAGAATTAATTCATGATTATGGAAGCTGAGACTCGGGAGAGCTGATATGGTATAAGTTTCAGTCTGTCTGAAGTTTGTCTTCTAGAGAAGGTCTGTGTCCCAGCCACGCAGAGGAAAGAATATTTTTCTCAGGCTGGGGATGTGGCTCATGCGGTAGCGCACTTGCCTGGCATGCGTGCCGCCCAGGTTGGATCCTCAGCACCACATACAAAGATGTTGTGTCCGCCGAAAAAGTAAAAAATAAATACTAAAAAATTCTCTCTCTCTCTCTTTCTCTCTCTCTCTCTCTCTCAAATATTTTCTTGACCTTTTATTCTATTTAGGCTTTGAAAGAATTGGGTGAGGCCCACCGATATTGGGGAGAGAAATCTGCTTTATTCTGTCTTCTGATTCAAATGTTACTACCATCCAGAAATACTTTCGTAGCACCCCCCTTAAATAATGTTTAACCAAGTACGTGGGCACCTTGTGGCTTAATCAAGTGACAAATAAAATAAACCATCATACTCTTTCTCCATGGCAAGTATCCTTCATCTGTTTCATTTAGATTGATGGATATCTGAACAACAAAGATTATTATTCCTTCTTTTTTCATATCTTCAATCTCAACTTCAAGGCCTTATCGGGGCTCAGAATACAGAAATTCTTGGTGTTGGTTTATTGACCAGCTTGGATTAGGATGATTTTAGTGGTAATGCAAACAACTGAAAGTCAAGATCTACTTAGAAAATAGAATGTACAATATGTACAGGTGAGACCAAGGAGGGGGGAGGTACAGGGTTACTTGATGACTTGTGCCTTGAGGAACTAGATTTTCCCTTAGTGCTGAGTGATGTTTCTCAAATAACAACGAAACCCTGAGTATATTGCTCTTCAGAATCACATTTACTGGCTTCCTGTTGTCTTAGAACTGTCCTCAGTGTTGAAGAGGATGTCATATTTAATATGAAGCCCTGCCTCATTGTCATCTTGAGACCTCCCACTGCCCCCGTCCCCTGATTCTCTGTTCTTCCTTCTATTGGTTTAGGAACCTGGGCCCCTCCTGCTTTCAGCATTCCCACATAGACTCCTCTACCTCCTTGGGTGCTCGCTCCCCTTTGCCTCCTCTGCTGCTCATCCCTCTGATTTCAGCTTGAATGGTGCCTTGCTTGTGAAAGTTTTTTTTTTTTTAAGAGAATTTTTTAGTTTTCGGCGGACACAACATCTTTGTATGTGGTGCTGAGGATCGAACTCGGGCTGCACGCATGCCAGGCGAGCGCGCTACCGCTTCAGCCACATCCCCAGCCCCTTGTAAAAGTTTTGCTCACCCTCACTCAGTCAGGTCCCATTAGACAGTTTCTTTTGGACATCTCATGTTCTGTCATACTTATCATATTAAATATTTCATTACAATGGGGATAACTTGTTTAATCCGTATCTTCCTCACTGAGCTGTACTCTCATAAGGTCAAATACACTATATCCTTGATGCTTTCCACAATACCTGGGACAATGAAAGAATGAATGCTGTTTTCTGACTTCACTGAGGTGGAGTAGGAGAGAGAACCGGCTTAGGCAGGCAGCAAGGCAGTACAGGTTGAATCCTGGAAGAACCTACTAAGGCCTATGCTGGAACTTTATTTTATAGCTATGTAGATACTAATAGGTCTAGTGATGGAAAAATGGTAGTTTACTGATCAGTGCACAAAAATATATATAGGAAAAAAAAAGGAATAGGGAAGAATTAGCCTTCTTGGTACCCTGCTGCTTTATTGGGGGAGGGCAGTATTGGTTGTGACTCACTGAGGCACAGAGCTGTGGGAAGCTGACAAAAGGCGTTTTCTCAAAGCACCCCATCTGGGTGGCTGTAGAGGAGTTACTCCTGCAGTGACATGATTTTTTTTTCTCCACACAAGTACTCTCCATGGAGCCGGAATTTGTGTTCAGCATTGAAATCTTTAGTAAGTGGAAACAATTTGAAGCATCAGTAGAGTAGCACTGCTTCTTGCCAATTGCTGATTTGATCTCTCCCTTGGAAGAAGTCACCTTCAGGCTGATTGGGGGTTATTCCTGCAAAAAGGAGGATCCATATGTCAAACAGTTTATCCACCCCACCCCTGGTTCCCATTTCATTTTATAATTATATCTTCCTCTCCCAGCCCTTATCCCCTCTTTTTCTCCCTAGGAGTGTCCTACTGAGCTGACAGAGCCTTTCTGAAGAAGTTTCTATTTATACTTACTTTAGGAAACACACCTCCAGTGGATACCCTCAAGGGTCAGCGTGGTGGTCCTAGAAAGGATTTGATATTCTGATTGTCAGGAAGAACCCAAAGACCAGGTTCATTATGATGCTATCCATTCAGTTTATTGGCTCTACTAATCTGTTTTATTTTGAAGATACAGGTAGAGAAATCCAATTAGTTAGAGAGAGTTGACTATAAAATAATCAACATGATCCAAATTATGGTACGTTAGCTCTCTGGAATACTAACTCAACAATTGGCAAGGAGTATGTGTCTTTTGGCCTGATTAGAAAACCTTTTCATTGGGGGTCAGAGGTCGTGGCCCCAACTCACTCACTGAGGAAACAGCAAACTTCTCAGAGTTGTGCTGCTTGACATGTGGCCATCTTCCATATATTTGACATTTCTCCACCGATTGGATTCATTTCGGCAAATAGAGATGATGTGCTTATTGGACATAAGCCACTCCAGAGCAGAACCTTTCCTAGACCGAGCCCACTGAAGCTTAGTCAGCCTGGTCCTTCATGTCTTAATTTGTTCATTGTGTGTGTGTGTGTGTGGGGACCATGTGCTATATGGGAGAAAGTTCATTGAGCACTGGAGGACTCTAAACCAAATGTACCATCATCCCTACCTCCTAATGCCCCACCCCCTTTTTTGCACCCTCCTTTGCTACTTAGATGCAGATATGTATTAGTTTATCATTGTGCAACTATAGAGCCTATATTAATTTGGACCATGAAGATGATCGTTTTTGTGGTAGATGCTTTGGATTAAAGAGACAATATTACCATAGAATGAGAGCTTCTCTCTATGGAGAGCTAACTGATCTTTGTGGAAAATGGAGTTATTTTCATAAAAAACTGATTGACTTGCCTTCCCAGGCATAGCTCAGAAGAAAAGTTCAGGCTAAAAATAGAAATTCAGGAGCATTGGATGTTATTTTGGAGCCATCGCAATATTTGAGAAATTTGAGAGAAAGAGGCACCTGCCAGAACTGAATCTGGATGGAGGAGGAGGAACAAAGAAGTAGAGGTGATCTTCCTGGACCTAAGAAAAAATTTCATGGAGGGGGAAAAGTCAATGGTGGTGATACTATTCAGAGGTCAAGTAAGTGAGGCTAAAGAATAGTTATGTCTCCTTGTGAGAGGACTCGCAATGAAAGAACAGCGAGTCATCATCTCTATTCTCCAGGAGTTAATGATGTAGTTGGGGGGAAGGGGGAGCAAGATGTGTGAAAACCAGTTGAGGACCAATGGAAGGTGTTACATGCAGAGTAACCAGAATGAGGCGTGGAGGCAGCTCACGTGTGAGAGTGGTGGTGAGTGTGAACTTGGCTTTTGGTAATGGTTTATTAAAGAGCTGGGATATGAGTAAGACCATGACACATTTAGAGGAGGATTTGGCTATGTGGGTAGGGAGGAGGCAGAAGACTAACATTCCGGGCCAGGGAAATGGCACACACAGCCCAAAGTTGGGAATGAGCTTGCTGTGTTTGGGGCTGAAGTCAGACAGGACAAGTGGGAGAAAGGGAATTAGGCCGAATGATCCCCCATATTAAAAGGACTTTCAATGATATGCTTAGAAATTTAGAAATGCAAATGACTTAACCAAACAGAAGAGCATTAAATTAACATATTAATCCCACACATCAAATTAGCCTGTTGTACCAGCTTGTTAGTGCTCACCCGAACCTCCAACCTGTGGGTCTGGAGAAAGCAATGCACATGGTTGTGAACAGTGTGTTCCTTGATGGATTATGACTAGTTGGCACCCCCCTTTATTGTCTCCCACTCCCAAGGATCATTAATGATGCTGGAAACACACTGTGCAATTCACTGGGTATATATTTTCTTCACTGTGGGAATCTGAAGTTCAAGTATTAACCTCTCTGGTCTAAGAGGTAGAATTCTGGAAATAATTGCACCTTTCAGTTAAAATAGGTGAAGCATTTCAGAGGTTCTTTTTAACTTTGCATTACTGAGTCTGCTATCTGACAGAAGCTTTTGGAATAGAGTTCATTTTCAGTTATTCCCAGACTGGTGTGCACCAGCTCTTGGGCCTCTGCTGCCTTTCCCACCCTGCTGAATTCAGGCTACAGTAGGGCAGGGGTCCTGCTCCGGTAATTTGCCACTCTGATGGCACTGTTGTCCCTTCCCCCCTGCTAAAGGCATAGCACACACACTCACCTTGGAAATTGTAATCTCAGAAAAGATTATCAAGCCAAAGGTGAGATCTATGGCTTGAATTTAGATAAAGGTGGCTTCTGGAATTAGATTCTTGATCTAAGAATCCCTGGTTTCTTCTATAGCAGATGAATGATGGTTACTCTAACCAGTTGGTACAGCTTTCCACAAATGAACTTAAGAAAAAGAAAAAAAATTATTTTAGTATACATGTTGAAGGGTTGGATGTATGTTTCCAAATGTGGTCTTTTTCTTCCCAGGAAAATCCAAATTACCCACTAGATGTTACTGAGCTTGAGTTGCCAGTGTTCTTGTTGTTGAGAGAAGGTGGAAAACAGCCCTTTGCTGCTTCCCAAAACAATATGCACATACTTGGTGCAATATATTTTTACAACATGTATTTATATATGTGCATATGTATATATATATATATGCTGAGAGTATATGTGTATACAGCATGTATGTGTGTGTTAGTTTTTTAAAGCTCTAAAAAGGCAGAGATGTGCAGGACTCCTAAAATAATTCTTTCAAAGTGTCTCACATTCCTCCCAAGATCTAGAAATAAACTGCTTAAAAAAAGCATATCCAGCAGCTGCTGGCCTTGTTCGAGATCAGCTGGTTGGTATCAATGTGCTTGTGACTACCAACATGTATTGAAAAGCAATTTAAGTTGGAGCTCACTCTTGCTCTGGTGTTGACCCTGTAGTTCACCCAGCAGGTTGGTGTAAAAGCTGGAATAACCACTGATTGTCCCCTGAGGGTGATAGGAAAGAATACAGAATAAAAAGTGCAGGTCCTTTATCAAGCTGGCTATGCAGTTATTGAAAGTGATGCTGTCCTCTCTTGTCTGTAGTGCAATCAAGGTTTTAAGTGCAAGAGTTACTACTTGCTATTAATCCTTCTAATTCTCTTTATAGTTTTGATTAGAATATTGGATAAGAAAGTCTTGAACAGATTAAAAAAAAGAGTGCTGGAGAAATGTTATTGTGAAGACACATGTTCTTGAAATATTAAGTGAAAATTAAGTATAAAGCCCAGTAAAAACTTATTTAAAAACACAAATGCAACAAGTGCATGATAGTTACGCACTGAAAGTTTAATGGTGCTTAACTCTTACTGGTGGGACTATTTACAGTGTGTGTGTGTGTGTGTGTGTGTGTGTGTGTGTTTATATTTTTCACCATATTGTGTCTAATCAAAGGTTACTGAGAGAGCCAAGCCAGGTGGACTCATCTTTGAAGGATTTGCCCGATTAACCCTTAAATCTTGATTTATATTAGAAGTTGAAGGGTAGAGCTGTCATTCTCAGGAGCAAGCTAGCATAGGGCTGTTGTAGTTGCTATCATTGGCCAGAGACTAGACCAGATACTGTCAGAAAGACAGATCTTTCACATTATTTTACTCAAACATTCCAGTGACCCTTCAGGGTAGGTGTGACTATTCCCAATTTTACAGATAAGGAAGCTGGAGACTGGGGAGGTAAGTAATTTCTGAGCTTCCTGGAGTTCAAAGAGCTGGAGACTCCCTTGATAAACCCTCCCACTTAGAGCACCTGCTTGTTTTGCAAGTCTTGGTTGCTTAGGCATCTTGGGACTAACTGCATTCCTGCTTTTCAATTTCAGATAACATGGGATTTAATTGTGGTTCCATGCAACCTGCTTGTGGAATGACCAATTTGAGAAATTGGCCCAAGTATGTGGGATCATTCACAAAGACAATTTGGTCATGTTATTTCATGTGACTTTTTGATGAAAGTCCTCTAGGTAAAACAGTGTTACTAATATTCCTACTTTACCATATGAACTGAAACTCAGAAGGTTTAAGTATTATAAAAGTAGAGTCATGATACAGTCAGAGAAATTCATCAGGTGATTCTGTAGTTGTTGGAACTTCATACATGTGCTCACACAAACTAAGGCGGCCACAATGGCACTGCGTGATAGAATCTTACAAGGCCACCATTGTATCCTTGGTTCACCCTTGAGCAAGATGTTACACCCAAATTACACAAGCCTTTATTGTGTTACTATCATTCCTGTGTCCTTTTCCCAGAAATGGAAATGTTTAATTCTTGGTTGTTTCTGGTATTGACTTCTATCTTTTGAAAGTCAACACTTCTCCCATTATCTCCTCATTTATGATTTACAAATACAAAGCCTTCTACACAAGCTTTTAGCATCTTATCTCCCTATTTCTTCTACTATAACTCATTTTGGTTAATTCAGCTCTAAGTGTTTATGTCATTGCCATAATAAGTGTGGTTCAGTGCCAACCCATTTAATACAGGTATTTGCCTTTCTTGTACAATCCTTTCTCCCACTTAAGAATGCTTTACATTTTTTGTTAGACTTGTTGACTGTTCCCACTTCTTTACAGACTGATAGAAGCAAAAAATCCCTCACATAATAATTTCTACCTGGTCAGATGTATTTGGCAATCTTCGTTTCCTAGAAAAATCTCTCTTGAAACTCTCCCCTCCTTCTTTGCCACCTGGATCATTTCACTTTAGACTTGCTATTCTGATATTTTCCTGAATTTCCCTTCTTTCTCCTATACTAAATCCATTTGTGTCCTGTGTCATCTTGACTCCCTAACCCTTGATTTGATGGAGCACATCCTTTTGTAGTTTTCTTAGAAAAGGATCTTTAGGAGATAAATGTTTTGAGAACTTTCGTTTCCAAGTTTGTCTTATTTTGCCCTCACACTTAATTGATTGGACATTGGATTTCTGATTAAAGAGCTATTTATCTTGAAAACTGGGAAGATACTGTCGTCAACTTTGGACTTGACTCTTAAAAATGCCATTTTGTTTCTTGTTTATGTGCAATTTCTTCTTCATACTAGAAGCTTGAATGCAAATATCTGTGGCATTCTGAAATTACACTGTGCCTGTTGTTCTTAGAGTCCTTCTGATGCAATTTATCCAGGGAAAATACTTGTCGCAATGGTTGTGGAGGAGGAGGAGGGAAACCTGGAGGTCTACGTGCTCATGACTTAAGCTTTTACCTATTTTCTTGCAGGGATTACTCTCGCCTTCTGTGGCACATCCTGCCTTTTTGTTTGGGTTTTATGGTATTCTTTTGTGTGAATGTCTTGTCTTTGGCATCTAGTGTTCAGTTACATCAGATCTGCTAATTCCTCCATCTTCTCTGGCTTATAAAAATAGGTTGACTAGGCTAACCTGCTTTTTTCTTCCATTTCTTATTTGGGGTTATATAACTTTTTCAAGTGTTTACTCTGATTTTAATAGGGTTTGTGAAAGGAACAAGAAGCTGAATCTTCTATGTTTAACTAGATATCCCCAGAATTCTGTTATGACTTGGTGAATAATTTTAGAGTGTTTTACCTGTTTCTCAGTCTAAATGTGTTAAATATCCAGGTTGTTTAAAAGGCAGGCCTTCTCTTAAGCTGTTTTGTTGTTGTTGTGTTGTGTTGTGTTTTGTTTTTGTTGAACAGGATATAGCTGAGGCCATTATTGCCATATCCTTGGCTTGTATAGTAATCCCAAATGACCTCAATGTTGCCTGAAGAGGAAGGCCCTCAGGGCCATGAGCAGCCATGACTTGGGTGAGATTGGTCATCAGTCTTTCAATTTCCCACCCACATGCCTGAACTATGCTCAGGGGAGGTGGCCAGGGTCTAAGGTCATTTAGTGGAAAGATTTCTAGATTTCCTTTTTCTTCTTTTTAGCTTTTGTAGTTATTCATAACTGAGCTCTATAAAAATGTAAAGAAAAACCTTCAATCCTCTTAAATATTCATCTCCCAATAAACATACCCCACTCACTTTCCTCCCCCTTCAAATAACCATGGTTATGAGTTGTTACAGCCTTCCAGACCTTTGCTGCTGTGCATGCATGCTATATGTGGTTTGAGAAATAAGTATTCTAAAACTTATTTTCATCATCAATGATAAAATTATGAAGAAGGTTCTGTAAATGTGTACATATGCATAATCAGGCCTGGTTGGGATATATCACAATTTGGCCATTCTTGTATTGAAAATTTAGGTTGCTTCTAATTTTGTCCTTTTGCAAATGCAGCCTTGAAGTTTCTAATTCAAGCTTCCTTGTACATATGTGCAAGTGTTTCTTTAGGGCAGATACCAAGAATGGAATAGGGTGAGAATTGGCAAACTATGTCTCATGGCCAAATCTGGCCCACTGTCTATTTTTGTATAGCCTGCAACTAAGAATGATTTTTACATTTAAAAGTTGTTTTTAGCAAAAGCCTCATCCTTTCTCCACTGATTTGAAAGACCACCTATAATAGAAACATCCAAATATAAGTGGATTCATTTCTGGTATCTCTATTCTGTTCCATCAATATATTATTTGTATTATCCCTATTTTAAAGACTGGCGTTTTATAATATATCTTGATTCCTGGTAGGAGCTCTGGTCCCTTTTGGTTTCTTTTCAGAATTACATTGCCTATTTTTGCATGCTGACTTTTTCATATGAATCTTAGAATACGTGAAGTTCTCCAAAACTCCCTTTGCGTTATTTTTTTTGGCACTTATTAGATCTGCACTGAATCATAACTTAATTTTGGTAGTTAATATTACTTTAGTTTGTGCTTTTGTAACAAAATACTTGAGATTAAGAAATTTGTAAAGAACAGAAATTGATTTCTCACAGTCCTGGAGGCTAGAAGCCCAATATCAAGAACTTTGGGGTTCATTGTCTAGTGAGGGTCTGTTCTTCGCTTTCAAAATGGTGCCTTGTTGGAGCTGGGATTGTGGCTCAGTGGTAGAGCTATTGCCTAGCATGCGGGAGGTACTGGGTTTGATCCTCAGCATCACAATAAATATTTATTTATCTAAAACTAAAAAAAATTATTTAAAAAAAATGGTGGCTTGTTACATCTTTCATGGGGCATGAACACTATGTCCTTTTGTTCAGAAGGGAGAAGAGCGAGAGAGACACCCACTCCTGAAAGCCTCTTTTATAAAGCCCTAATCCATTTGAGGGTAGAACCCTTATGACTTAATCACTTCTCAAAAGACCCTACCTCCTGATACCTCCACAATGGGAATGAAGTTTGAATTTTGGAGGGAACACTATCATTCAAACCATAGCAAATATTTTTATTCAAGTCTTTATGTTAAGTCAGATTTTATCATTTCTTCTTGGTAGTCTTGCATACTTTTCAGATTGTTGCATCATTGTAAAGCATGTGGGTGGAAAGCATGTGTCTAGAAAAGGTACTGATTTTTGTCTTGGGTTAATTGTTTTGCCTCTTTTTTCTATTTCTAATTCTTATTGCTGCATTATACTTGTACATAATGATAGCATTTCTTGTTACATATGTGTACATGCTCACAGTAGACCAATATAATTTGTCAAATATCACTCCCCAACACTTCCTGACTCCTGCCCCTTGGTACCTTTCCTCTATGGATATTCTTTGATTTTTGAGGTGCCCACCCTACCCAACCTTACTTTCCCTTTTTATCTTCTGCATATGAGACAAAACATATGACCCCTGCCCTTCTGAGTTTGGCTTATTTTGCTTAATATAATGGTAGGAAGTTCTCCCATTTTCCTGAAAATGACATAATTTTACTTAATTTTTATGGTTGAATGGAACTCCATTGTGTATATATACATTTTCTTTACCTTTTCACCTACTGATGGACACCTAGGCTGGTTCCACAGTTTCGCAATTGTGAATCGTGCTGCTATACACATGAGTATGCATGTATCATTGTAATAAGATGACTTTTAATTATTTAGAATAAATAGTGAGGAGTGGTAGAACTGGGTCATATGGTGGTTCCATGACTAGTCTTTTGAGGACCCTCCATGCTGATTTCCATAGTGATTATGCTAATTTACAGTCCCACCAACATTGTACATGTGTTCCTTTTTCTCCACATCCTTTCTAACATTTATTATTATTTGAATTCTTGATGACTGCCAATCAAAATGGTGTGAGATTAAATCTCAGTGTAGACTTTTTCCAGATTATATTCATTTAATCAATTAGCCACAAATATTTTGAAGATAGATTGCAGCTTAGTTCAGATATGTGTGACAATAGAATATATTTTGAAATCTTTATACAAGCATGGAATATATCTTCTAATTAGGATCCCAGTCTCATGGATGTGCATGATGGTAAGAGTCACTGTGGTGTATTCATATATGAACACAGGAAAGTTATGTCAGGTCAATTCCATTGTCTTTCATATTCCTGTCCTCCTTCCTTTCTCTTCATTCCCCTTTGTATTATCCACTGAACTTCTGTTCTTGTCCCCCCTGCCCATTGTGGGTTAACATGCACATTCAAAGTAAACATTTGACATTTGTTTTTTGAGGTTATTGGCATATTTGACTTAGCATGATAGTCTCCAGATCCATCCATCCATTTACTGGTGAATGTCAGTCATTTTTCTTTATAGCTGAGTGAATATTCCATTGTGTTATATACACACCACAATTTCTTTATCCATTCATCTGTTGAAGGACACCTATGCTGTGTTCCATAGCTTAGCTATTGTGAATTGTGCTGATACAAACATTGATGTGGCTGCATCATTGTAGTATGCTGAATTTTTGAACTCTTTTGCATATATACTAGGTCAAATGGTTCCATTCCTAGTTTTTTGGGGACTCTCCATACTGCTTTTCAGAGTAGTTGCACTAATTTGCAGTCCCACCTACAATGTTTGAGTGTACTTTTTCCCCATGTCCTTGCTAACATTTATTGTTACTTGTGTTCTTGATGATGGTCATTTTGGTTGGAGTAAGGTGAATCTCCTTGTACTTCCTGATTTGCATTTCCTAATTGCTAATGGTGATGAATTTTTTTCATATATTTGTTGACCACTTGTATCTTTATGGAAGTGTCTAATTTGTTTGCATATTTATTCATTGGGTTATTTGATATTTTTGGTGTAAATTTTTTAAATTACATATTGTAGATAGTAATCCTTTGTCAAAGGAGTAGCTCATAAAGATTATCTCCCACTTTGTAGGCTCTCTTCACATTTCTAATTGTTTCCTATTTAGTGCAGAACTTGTTCATTTTGATGCCATCCCATTTATTAACTCTTGGCATTATTTCCTGAGCTTTTGAGGTCCAACTGACAAAGTCATTGCTTGTACCTGTATACTGAAATGTTGACCTTTTGTTTCCCTCTAAGAGTTGCATAGTTTCTGGTCTTATTCCTAGACCTTTGCTCCATTTTGAGTTGGTTTTTGTTCAGGGTGAGAGAGAAACGATATAGTTTCATTTTTTCTCACACATAAATAACCAGTTTTCCCAGCACCACTTGCTTTAAAAAGGTTGTCTTTTCTCCAACATATTATTTGGCCCCTTTTTCAAGGATCATATAGATGTGTGGATTTGCCTCTGTGCTTCTATTCTGTAGCATTGGTCTATTTTTATGCCAGTACCATGCAGTTTTTGTTACTATAGCTCTGTAGTATAATTTGAACTCGGGTATTGTGATGTCATTGCTTTTTTGTTTGCCTCTATCTTATATGAATTTTTTTTTTAGCTCTTGTCAGTTGTTTCTTTCAAATTTTCTAGTCACATCACTCACAAAGCCACAGTTTTGTTCTTACTAACGGTTATAACTCTTACTACATTTAATTGTCTTACTGTAATAACTAGGTCTTTAATTGGTTTTGGATAACAAAGGAGGAAATGTGCCCATTAAAATCATCTAAGTAAATTTTCTTGGAGTATGGAGCTTTTACCACTGCTTCAATTCTTCTATAGTTATGCCTTTTAAGTGTCTCTACTTTTTTTAATTTGAAATTTAAGTCTTATATTTTCAAGATATTCTTTTTCAGCTATATTTCCAAACATCCTTCTATATTATCTCAAATTTCAAAATCTATATATTGATTTGTTTTTTTTTCTTAATTGGTCATAACTAAGTTTATCTACTTCTTAAATAAAAACTTTTGCTTTGAATGGGAACACATTTAAGAAATTTAATGGTATGTTTTAGGTAACTTTTACTCATTTCTTGCTGGATTAAACTATTAGTGATCATAGCCTTTGTAACGTTTCAGAATGCAATGATTCCTTCCTGGCTTAGTACATACTCAGTTTGATTATGGTCCAGATGTGTTTGAAGATTGCATGCATTCATTTCTGTATAGATATTAGACAAGGCCAATTAATTTTTTCATTGTGATAAAACATGCAATATACTATTTAAATCACTGTTAGGTGTAAAATTCAGTAGCATTAGGTATATTCACATTGTTGTACAGCTATCATGTCAGTCTCCAGAACTATTTCATCATCTCAAACTGATTTTTTTAAAAATTAGAGCATTAGTTTATGCATAGTATTTGGGCTCCTCCTAACAAAGTCCTGCATGCATGGAATTCAGTTTCACAACCCCCCTTCCTTTTCCCTCCCATTCTCCTTTATCTGCCATTCTCCTTCCTCAATTCGACTAGACTTGTTTTTGCTCATCTATTTTTGATTGGTTCTTTTTATATATAAAGGTGAAATTTCCTGTGGTATATTTATATATGTACATAACATGATGAATTCATTCTACGTTGTTTTTCCAATCCCTCCACTCTGCCTCTTGATCTCCTCCTCCTATGTTACTGATCTTCCCTTTTTATCTTTCCCTCCTTTCCTTTATTTTATACGAACTTTCATATAACAGAAAACATTTGACCTTGCAGTTTTTGAGTCTGGCTTATTTCACTTAATGATGTTCTCCATTCCCATTTTCCATTTGCCAGAAAATGCCATAACTTCATTCTTATGACTGAGTAAAACTCCACTGAGTTTTATGTACCACAGTTACTTAATCTATTCATCTACTGATTGGCATCTGGGTTGATTCTATCACTTAGCTATAGTAAATTGTGCTTCTCTAAATATTGAGGTGGCTATATCACTGTAGTAGGTTGATTCTTAGTCTTTTTTTGGAAAGTACCAAGGAGTAGAATAGGTAGTCATATTATGGTTCCATTCCTAGATTTTTGAGGAATCTCCATATTGCTTTCCAGAGTGGTTAGTCTGTAATCCCACCAACAATGCACAAGTGTACCTTTTTTCCTCAACATCCTTGCTAGCATTTATTATTGTTTGTACCTTTTTTTGTTTATTTTAGTAATGGGGATTGAACCCAGTGGTTCTTGACCACTGAGTCACATTTTCAGCCCCTTTTAGACATAGGGGGTCTCAGAGTTGTTTAGGGCTTTGCTAAGTTGCTGAGGCTGGATCTGAACTTGCGATCTTCCTGCCTCAGCCTCCCAAGCCTTGGAATTACAGGCATACACCACCACACCTGGCTATTGTTTATATTCTTGATAATTGCCATTCTAATTGGAGTTGAACAAAATATTAGTTTGGTTTGCATTTCCCTGATTGCTAGAGATGTTGAACATTTTTTCATGTATTTGTTGGCCATTAGTATTTCTTCTTCTGAGAAGTCAGTTCTTTCGTTCATTTATTGATGGGTTATTTGTTTCTTCAGTGTTAAGTTTTTTGAATTCTTTTTATATTCTGTATTTTAATCCCTTGTCAAAAGAGCAGCTGGCAAAGATTTTCTCCTATTCTGTAGGCGCGCTTCATATTCTTAATCATTTGCTGCACAGAAGTTTTTTAACTTGATGGTATCCCATTTATTTAGTCTTGATTTTATTTCTTGCGCTTTCAGGGTCTTGTTAATAAGTTAGTGTCAGTACCAGGATAATGGAGTATTGACCCCGTGTTTTCTTGTACCAGTTGTAATGTTCCTGATCTACTTACTTGTTGATCTACTTAGATTTGACTTTTGTGTATGGTGAAAGATATATGTAAAAAAGTAAAATTAGATCCATGACTTTCCAGCTTTCCCAGCACCAGTAAAGAGGCTGTCTTTTCCTCAAAAATATTTTTAGCAACTTTGTCAAATATTGGGTAACTGTAAGTATGTAGGTTTCTCTTTCTTTTATTCTGTTCCGTTGGTGGTCTTTTCTATTTTTTTTTAAATTTAATTAGCTATACATGACAGTAGAATGCATTTTGACACATTGTGCACAAATGGAGCACAACTTCTCCTTCCTCTGACAGATCAGTGTGTAGAGTCACACCAGTAGTGTAATCATACATGTATATAGGGTAATAATGTCTAATTCCACCATCCCATCCCCTCTGCACAATCCCCCTCCCCTCCCCTCTGCACAATCCAAGTTTCCTTCATTTTCCCCTACCCACCAACCCTTCATTATGGATTCGCATTTGCTTATCAGAAAAAAAAAAATTGAGCCTTTGGTTTGGGGGGATTGACTTATTTTGCTTAGCATGATGTTCTCCAGTTCCATTCATTTACCTGCAAATGCCATAATTTCATGACATTTGAGTGGATTGAAGATGGCGGCGAAGGGAGTGCATCACCCCCGTGCGCCGAGTCACTGTGCGGGAGAAAGACGAGGTGAAACAGCTGAAGGCTGTCTTGTTGGGAAATTCCAGCGAAATTGAGGTGCTCCAGAATCTAGTAGAGGGATTTCCATCGCGTCAGGTTCAGCGCCGGGGCTCGGACGTGGGCGATTTCTCCGCACGGAGGGTCGCATTGCCTGATCGGCGGATAACCCCGCGGCTGGAGTCTGCGGCGCGCGCTGGGAAGCGGCGAGGTGCAGGAGCAGGGGTGCAGCGATGCGGATTCTGGGGGCTCCTGCCAGCGGAGTAATGGCCGTGCTTAGTGCTGAGTTCCGGCTTTGAGACGGAGGAGAGAAGCGGTCCAGTTCGGTTCTCGACACCGGTCGGACCACGGAGGAGGACAGTGGCCGCCATCTTGGAGAGCTGATGGAATCATCCCTGTTTTCTACTGATCTCAGCGCATTCAGCTACAGAACAGGTGATTTCAGGCTGGCATTTGCCTGCGTCTCGCAGACAGATCGCTCAGGCTCAGGGCTAGAGAACCTGTGGAGAATACTCCTTAGGGCTCGCTGCTAGCAAAGCGTGCACCGAGCTCTGAGCGGCCGGGTTCTGGTTCCCGCAGCTGCTTTGGCCCAGGGCTGGGGAACCCACGGAGACTGCGTATTGAAGCCAGCTCCTAGTGGAGCGTGCATCGAGCTCGAAGCGGCTGGGTTCTGACCCCCGGAACAGTTTTGGCCCAGGGCTGGGGAACACGCGGGGTCTGCGTCTTTGAGCCTGCTCCCAGCAGAGCGTGCACCGAGCTTGGAGAGCTTGGAGCGACCGGGCTCTGGCTCCCGGAGCTGCTTTGGCCTAGGGCTGGGGAACCCGCAGAGATCGCTCCTTGGAGCCTGCTCCTAGTGAAGCGTGCACCGGGCTCGGAGAGGCCGGGTTCTGGCTCCCTGAGCGGCTTTGGCCCAGGGATGGGGACCCCGCGGTAACTGCTTCTCGGTCCGGGTCCTGCTGGGTGCAGTGGGGGCCAGAGGGGCAGAGGGGAGCTGCCGCCTGCGCCCAGAACAGGCCAAGTGACCCGCCAGCATGGTATCACGACACCCCAACTGCAGCTGGGACCGAAGAGAGTAGCTGCCTAAGCCTGGAACAGGACCAGCGACCCGACTGTGCGGTAGCCAAGTCACCCCATTTGGAGTAGGGGCTGTGTAGAACCGCCGTATGAGCCTGCAAGGTAGGCAGACCTGCGACCCACTGGCAGGACAGGCCTGGTAGCCTGCCAGCGTGGTGGACACGTAGCACCGAGGCAGTCACGTCACACTGGTTGGAGTGGGGGTGGAGCAGAGCCGCTGCCCGTGTCCGGAAAAGGCCCAGCAACCGTTGGAGAGGCAGTCAGGGAGCCCCATTCGGAGTGGGGGCCGAGCAGAACTGCCGCCCGAGCCCGCAAGGTAGGCAGACCTGCAACCCACCGGCGGAACAGGCCTAGAGGCCTGCCAGCATGGTAGACACGTCACACGTCACCACAATTGGAGTGGGGGCAGAGCAGAGCCGCCACCCGCGCCCGCAGGGTGGGCAGACCTGCGACCGACCAGCGTGGTAGACAGATCACCCTAATTAGAGGAGGAGCACAGCCACTACCCACCCTGCAAGGGAGATTTTCCAACTATACAAGAGCAATATAAATAAATAGGGGGAAAATTTCAAAAACACAACAGTTTCACCAAGCAGAAAGAAACGCGAGCAGTATGAAACGACAAGGAAAGAAAGGACCAGAAGCAATGCAGGTCAACTCAACTTTAGAAGAGGTAATAGCTGCAACAGATGGAATGTCAGATAAAGAGTTCAGGATATACATGCTTCAGATGATCTGGAGTCTCAAGGAAGACATGAGACAGCAAAATCAGACAATGAAAGATCACTTTGACAAGGAACTACATAAACAAATCCAGGAAGCAAAAGATCAATTACACAGGGAGATAGAGGTAATAAAAAACAAATAGAAATCCTAGAAATGCAGGAAGCAATAAACCAACTTAAAAACTCAATTGAGAATACTATCAGCAGAGTAGATCACTTAGAAGATAGAACATCAAACAATGAAGACAAAGTATTTCAACTTGAAAATAGACAGCTCAGCAAGACTGCTAAGAAACCATGAGCAGAACATCCAAGAGATATGGGATAACATTAAAAGACCAAACTTAAGAGTCATTGGGATACAGGAAGGCACAGAGCTCCAAACCAAAGGAATAAACAATCTATTCAATGAAATAATATGAGAAAACTTCCCAGACTTGAAGAATGAGACAGAATCCCAAATCCTAGAAGCCTACAGGACGCCGAATGTGCAAAATCATAAGAGATCCACACCTAGACACATTATAATGAAGATGCCCAACATACAGAATAAGGAGAGAATTTTAAAAGCTACAAGAGAAAGGAAGCAGATTACATTTAGGGGTAAACCAATCAGGATAACAGCTGATCTCTCAACACAGACTCTGAAAGCTAGAAGATCCTGGAATAACATATTTCAAACACTGAAAGAAAATGGGTTCCAACCAAGAATCGTGTATCCGGCGAAATTAAGCTTCAGGATGGAAGATGAAATTAAAACCTTCCACGATAAACAAAAGTTAAAAGAATTCGCAGCTAGAAAACCATCTCTTCAAAAAATCCTTGGCAAAAACATTACAGGAAGAGGAAATGGAAAATAACAATGAAAACCAACAGTGGGAGGTAGGACAGTAAAGGGGGGAAAGTAATCAAAGAGGAAAACAAATCAGGTTTAGTAACATTAATAAACAAATATGGCTGGAAGAACAAACCATATCTCAATAATAACCCTAAATGTTAATGGCTTAAACTCACCAATTAAGAGACACAGGCTAGTTGAATGGATCACAAAACAAGACCCAACAATATGCTGGCTACAGGAGACGCATTTGATAGGAAAAGATATACATAGACTGAAGGTGAAAGGTTGGGAAAAATCATACCACTCATATGGACTGCGGAAACGAGCAGGAGTGTCCATACTCATACAAAATAAAATAGATTTCAAGCCAAAGTTAATCAAAAGGGATAAAGAGGGACACTACATACTGCTCAAGGGAACCATACACCAACAAGACATAACAATCATAAATATATATGCCCCAAACAATGGAGCAGCTATGTTCATCAATCAAACTCTTCTCAAGTTCAAGAGTCTAATAGACCACCATACAATAATCATGGGAGACTTCAACACACCTCTCTCACCACTGGACAGATCTTCCAAACAAAAGTTGAATAAGGAAACTATAGAACTCAATAACACAATTAATAACCTAGACTTAATTGACATATATAGAATATACCACCCAACATCAAGCAGTTACACTTTTTTCTCAGCAGCACATGGATCCTTCTCAAAAATAGATCATATATTATGTCACAGGGCAACTCTTAGACAATATAAAATAGTAGAGATAATACCATGCATCTTATCTGATCATAATGGAATGAAACTGAAAATCAACGATAAAAGAAGGAAGGAAAAATCATGCATCACTTGGAGAATGAACAATAGGTTACTGAATGATCAATGGGTTTTAGAAGACATCAAGGAGGAAATTAAAAACTTCTTAGAGTTAAATGAAAACACAGACACAACATATCGGAATCTATGGGACACATTGAAAGCAGTTCTAAGAGGAAAATTCATTGCTTGGAGTTCATTCCTTTAAAAAAGAAAAAACCAACAAATAAATGATCTCATACTTCATCTCAAAATCCTAGAAAAAGAAGAGCAAAACAACAGCAAAAGAAGTAGAAGGCAAGAAATAATTAAAATCAGAGCTGAAATTAATGAAATCGAAACAAAAGAAACAATTGAAAAAATTGACAAAACCAAAAGTTGGTTCTTTGAAAAAATAAATAAGATTGACAGACCCTTAGCCATGCTAACGAAGAGAAGAAGAGAGAGAACTCAAATTACTAGCATATGGGATGAAAAAGGCAATATCACAACAGACACTTCAGAAATACAGAAGATAATCAGAAATTATTTTGAATCCTTATACTCCAATAAAATAGAAGACAGTGAAGGCATAGATAAATTTCTTAAGTCATATGATCTGCCCAGATTGAGACAGGAGGATATAGACAACCTAAACAGACCAATAACAATAGAGGAAATAGAAGAAACCATCAAAAGACTACCAACTAAGAAAAGCCCAGGACCGGATGGGTATACAGCAGAGTTTTACAAAACCTTTAAAGAGGAACTAACACCAATACTTTTCAAGCTATTTCAGGAAATAGAAAAAGAGGGAGAACTTCCAAATACATTCTACGAGGCCAACATCACCCTGATACCTAAACCAGACAAAGACACTTCAAAGAAAGAAAACTACAGACCAATATCTCTAATGAACCTAGATGCAAAAATCCTCAATAAAATTCTGGCAAATCGGATTAAAAAACATATCAAAAAAATTATACACCATGATCAAGTAAGATTCATCCCTGGGATGCAAGGCTGGTTCAATATACGGAAAACAATAAATGTTATTCACCACATCAATAGACTTAAAAATAAGAACCATATGATCATCTCGATAGACGCAGAAAAGCATTCGACAAAGTACAGCATCCCTTTATGTTCAAAACTCTAGAAAAATTAGGGATAACAGGATCATACCTCAATATAGTAAAAGCAATCTATGATAAGCCACAGGCCAGCATCATTCTGAATCGAGAAAAATTGAAGGCATTCCCTCTAAAATCTGGAACAAGACAGGGATGCCCTCTCTCACCACTTCTGTTCAACATAGTCCTCGAAACACTGGCCAGAGCAATTAGACAGACGAAAGAAATTAAAGGCATAAAAATAGGAAAAGAACTTAAATTATCACTATTTGCAGATGACATGATTTTATACCTAGCAGACCCAAAAGGGTCTACAAAGAAACTATTAGAGCTAATAAATGAATTCAGCAAAGTGGCAGGATATAAAATCAACACACATAAATCAAGGGCATTCCTGTATATCAGCGACAAATCCTCTGAATGGAAATGAGAACAACCACTCCATTCACAATATCCCCCCCCAAAATACTTGGGAATCAACCTAACAAAAGAGGTGAAATACTTATACAATGAAAACTACAGAACCCTAAAGAGAGATATAGAAGAAGACCTTAGAAGATGGAAAAATATACCCTGTTCATGGATAGGCAGAACTAACATCATCAAAATGGCGATATTACCAAAAGTTCTCTATAGGTTTAATGCAATGCCAATCAAAATCCCAATGGCATTTCTTGTAGAAATAAAGCAATCATGAAATTCATATGGAAAAATAAAAGACCAAGAATAGCAAAAACAATGCTAAGCAGGAAGTGTGAATCAGGCGGTATAGCGATACCAGACTTCAAACTATATTACAGAGCAATAGTGACAAAAACAGCATGGTACTGGTACCAAAACAGGCAGGTGGACCAATGGTACAGAATAGAGGACACAGAAACCAATCCACAAAACTACAACTATCTTATATTTGATAAAGGGGCTAAAAGCATGCAATGGAGGAAGTATAGCATCTTCAACAAATGGTGCTGGGAAAATTGGAAATCCATTTGCATCAAAATGAAACTGAATCCCTTTCTCTCGCCATGCACAAAAGTAAACTCAAAATGGATCAAGGAGCTTAATATTAAATCAGAGACGCGGCGTCTGATAGAAGAAAAAGTTGGCTATGATCTACATACTGTGGGGTCGGGCTCCAAATTCCTCAATAGGACACCCATAGCGCAAGAGTTAATAACTAGAATCAACAAATGGGACTTACTCAAACTAAAAAGTTTTTTCTCAGCAAAAGAAACAATAAGAGAGGCAAATAGGGAGCCTATGTCCTGGGAACAAATCTTTACTCCTCACACTTCAGATAGAGCCCTAATATCCAGAGTATACAAAGAACTCAAAAAATTAGACAATAAGATAACAAATAACCCAATCAACAAATGGGCCAAGGACCTGAACAGACACTTCTCAGAGGAGGACATACTATCAATCAACAAGCACATGAAAAAATGCTCACCATTGCTAGCAGTCAGAGAAATGCAAATCAAAACCACCCTAAGATACCATCTCACTCCAGTAAGATTGGCAGCCATTAGGAAGTCAAACAAGTGCTGGCGAGGATGTGGGGAAAAGGGTACACTTGTTCATTGCTGGTGGGACTGCAAATTGGTGCAGCCAATTTGGAAAGCAGTATGGAGATTTCTTGGAAAGCTGGGAATGGAACCACCATTAGACCCAGCTATTCCCCTTCTCGGTCTATTCCCTAAAGACCTAATAAGAGCATGCTACAGGGACACTGCTACATCGATGTTCATAGCAGCACAATTCACGATAGCAAGATTGTGGAACCAACCTAGATGCCCTTCAATAGATGAATGGATAAAAAATGTGGCATTTATACACAATGGAGTATTACTCTGCATTAAAAAATGACAAAATCATAGAATTTGGAGGGAAATGGGTGGCATTAGAACAGATTATGCTAAGTGAAGCTAGACAGTCCTTAAAAAACAAATGCCAAATGACTGTTTTGATATAAGGGGAGTAACCAAGGACAGGGTAGGGACGAAGAGCTTGAGAAAAAGATCAACATTAAACAGGGATGAGAGGTGGGAGGGAAAGGGAGAGAGAAGGGAAATTGCATGGAAATGGAAGGTGATCCTCAGGGTTATACAAAATTACATATAAGAGGAATGAGTGGTAAGAGAAGAATAATATAAGTGGAAGAAATGATTTACAGTAGAGGGGGTAGAGAGAGAAGAGGGGAGGGGAGGGGTGATAGTAGAGAATAGGATAGACAGCAGAATACATCAGACACTAGAATGGCAATATGTAAATCAATGGCAGTGTAACTGATGTGATACAGCAATCTGTATATGGGGTAATAATGGGAGTTCATAACCCACTTGAATCAAAATGTGAAATATGATATATAAAGAACTATGTAATGTTTTGAATGACCAACAATTAAAAAAAAATTTCATGACATTTGCAGGTCTTGTCTATTTTGATGCCGATACCATGCTGTCTTTGTTACTATAGCTTGTGGTATAATTTCAGATCCAATATTGTGATGTTTTCTGCATTGCTTTTCTTGGTCAGTACTTTGGCTATTCTGGATCTCTTATTCTTCCAAATGAATGTAAGGATTTTTTAAATTTTGTGAAGAATGTCATTGGTGTTATAGGAATTATTAAATATGTATATTGCTTAATATTGCATTATGTGTATATTAAATCTGTAATTTTTTTAAAGTACCAAGGAGTGGAATCAGTAGTCACATTAAGGCCATTTTGACAATATTAATTATGCCTATCCAAGAATATGGGAGATCTTTCCATCTTTTAAAGTATTTTTCAATTTTTTTTCACTGTTCTCTTTTACCTGCTTGGTTATTAATTCCCAGTTTTTTTTAATCAGGTTATCATGAATGGGATGGTTTCCTTGAATTCTTCCTTGCCTGAATTACTGTCAGAGAATAGGAAAGCTACTGATTTATTGATGTTAATCTTGTATCCTACTACTTGGCTGAACTCATTTACAAGCTTTAGAAGTCTTCTGGTAGAGATTTGTTTTTTTTTTTTTTTTTTTTTTGGTCTTCTAGATATAAGATCCTGTCATCCGTGAATAGATTGTTTTACTTCTTTTTCTATTTATATCTTACTTTTCTTGCCTGATTGCTCTGGCAGGTGTTTAGAGAACCATATTGAAAAGGATGAAGAGAATGGATAGACTTGTTTCTGATTTTAGAAAAAAATACTTTTAATTTTTCTTTACTCAATATGATGCAGGCTTTGGATTTGTCATAAATAGTTTTTATGTTGTTGAGGTCTGTTCCTTTCATCCCTAGCTTATCCCGGCATCAAACTAAAATTCTATACCTTTGAAATAACTCCCTATCCCTCCTCCCAGTTCCTGAAACCACTATCCTATTTTGTCTCTCTGAATTTGACATTTCTAGTTACATCAGTAAAGTCATACAGTGTATCTTTTATTTTATGGCTTATTTCACTTAGCATAATGTCTTTTTTAAAAAAAATTTTTTATTGGTTGTTCAAAACATTACATAGTTCTTGATATATCATATTTCACACTTTGATTCAAGTGGGTTATGAACTCCCATTTTTACCCCGTATACAGATTGCAGAATCACATCAGTTACACTTCCACTGATTTACATATTGCCATACTAGTGTCTGTTGTATTCTGCTGCCTTTCCTATCCTCTACTATCCCCCCTCCCCTCCCCTCCCCTCCACTCTTCTCTCTCTACCCCCTCTACTGTAATGCATTTCTCCCCCTTGAGCATAATGTCTTTAAATTTTATCCATATTGTAGTAGGTGTCAGAATTTCCTTCCTTTTTAAGGTTGAATAATAATCCTTTATATGCCATATTTTGTTTCTGTATTAATTCACTGATATATACTTGGATTGCTTCTATCTTTTGCTTACTGTGAATAATATTGCTGGGAACATGATAGTATACATGCTATCATTTCTTTAGGTTATATATGTAGAAGTGGACTTTCTTGCTAATATAGAATTTTATTTTTTTTAAATGGAGATACTTTTTCCATAAAATGTGAGGACTCCCTTGTGTCCTTGGTATCCTCACTTGTTATTTCCAGGATTTTTGTTGTTGTTGAAACTTTTGGGATTATATACATAGACAATCATCTCAACTGGAAGCTAACATAGCTTTATTTCTTCCTTACCCATATGTGTGGCTTTTATTTCCCCTTCTTGTCTTATTACAATGGCTTGAATTTCCACTATGATGGAAGTCCAAGGAAAACTAAGAAGGAACATTCTTGCCTTGTTCTTAATTTTAGCTATAGGAATTTTTTAGTAGATCAAGTTGAGGAAATTTTTTGTCAATGTTCATAAAAAAGTATGGTCTTCAATTTTCCGCCTTGATTTTTTTCTTTATATGACATTGATGTTAAGGTAGTGGTGACCACATAGAATGAGTTAGGAAGTGTTTCCTCTTCTACTGATTACGGTGAATTGGTATAATTTCTTCCTTACATGTTTGGTAGGGTTTACCAAGGAAATCGTGTGTATATGATGCTTCATTTTTTTTGGAGGTCAGCAATTATCAATTCAAATTCTTTAATAAATATTTGCAAATCCAAGAAAACTGTAAGGATTCCAATTTCTTCACATCCTTACCCCCATTTAATATATTTTGTTTAAATTATAGCCATCTTCAAAGATGTGGATAATATCTTCTGTTTTAATTTGAATTTCCTGTATTATTACTGATGTTGAATGTCTTGCTGTGCTCATTGGGCATTTGTATAACTTCTTTAGATAAAAATCTATTCAAGTTCTTCGCCCATTTTTCAAGTACATATTTTGTTGAATTGCATGGGTTCTTTGTATATTCTTGATCTTACTTACTCCCTTAGTGATATGTGATTGCAAATATTTTATGCTATTCCTGGGTTGCCTTTTCATTCTGTTGACAGTGTACTGTGATGTACAAAGGTTGTGCGTTTTGATAAATCGGATTTTATCTATTTTTAACGATTTTTTCACAGTCATATCCAAGAAATCATTGTCAAATTCAATTCAATGAAGATTTTACTATATATTTTACTTTAAGAGTTGTATAATTTTCTTATGTTTATATCTTTGATCCATTTTGAGTTAAGTATATATATGCGCACATACATATATAGTGTAATACAGTGTCAAACTTCATTCATATGAATATCCACTTTTCCCAGAACCATAGCTGGAAAAAAAGTCCTTTTTTAAATTAAGCATTCTTAGTGCTCTTGTTGAAAATCATTCAGCTTTGTTGAACATTATTAAGCCATGTTTGAAGGTTTATTTCTGGGTTTTATATTCAAATTTTTTATATGCCTGTCTTTTGCCAGTATTTTGATAATTGTAGCTTTGTAGCAAGTTATGAAATCAGAAAATTAGAGTTCCTTCAGCATTGTTCATTTTCAAGATCATTTTGGCCATTCAGGTCCCCTGAGATTCCATATCAATTATAGGATGAGTTTTCCTATTTTTGCAAGAAAAAAAATAATTGGCATTTTGGTAGTGATTACATTGAATCTGTAGATAAGTTTTCATAGCATTGAATCTTCCAATTCATGCATATGGGATGTTTTTCTGTTTTATAGTTCCAGTATACAAATATCTTGCCTCCTTAGTTTACATCTAAATATTTTTTTAATACTACAAGTAGAATTTTTCTTTCTTAGAATGTCAACTGTATATATAACACAACTGATTGTTGCATATTGATTTTTGTATCCTGAAATTTTGCTGAGTTCTTTCATTAGCTTTAATGCAGTTTTATTGCTCGTTTTTGTAGAATATTTAGGCTTTTTACAAAGCTACGTTTTCATGTAATCTGAATAAATAAATTTACTACTTTCTTTACAGTTTAGGTACTAAACATTTTTTAAAAATTTAAATTGCACAGATGAAAATTATTTATATATTCATCATGTAAGAATTATATATGAAAATATGTATATATTGTCAAATGGTTAAATTGAGCTAATTAATGCAAGACTTGCCTCTCATTATTTTGTAGTGAGAACACTTGAAAATTGCTTTAAAAAGTAGATTTACAAATACAATATATTGTTATTTACCATACCACCGTATTGTTCAATAGTTGTTTTTTTTTTAATTTAACTGAAATTTTGTATCCTTTGGTCAACATGACCCCAAGCCACTAGGGTCTATTAACTTTTACTATTTTTTAAGATATTATGTTTTCTTTTGGTCTGACACTTTCTGGAGAATATGCTAAACCTTACTGTAACTGTGAATTCCAATTACAGTGACACTGTAAACCATATGTTCTTCTGAAATCGACACTTGTTATCCACTCAACTCTTGCTAGAAAAATGCATGCATGATGTATTTTTTGAACAAACATTAACATTTCGTGCAAAATTTTGTAGCTGGCATGGAAGAATCAAAGATCATGATGGTTCTAGGTTAGAAATGAGAGTACATCCTGTTACACAGATGTGAGTTAGTGAAATGTGGGCAAATCCCTTAACTGTACTTGTCAATATGTAGCTGAGGGTCAGGACTGAATCTCTCCATTCTTCTTATTCTTCACTGGTAAAGTATGAATGGTTTTAAACTACTCAAAATATACGTAAAGCTCCTCAGAACAGTGAACTTTTTGTACTACAAACTGAAGTTATCTAAAACATACAGGTTGATGTGATCTGTCCCTTGGTTTATACCAGCACATGCAAATAGATGATTGACTCTGCCAAGATTAGGACAACTTATGTTTATCTATTTCCAATTGTGAACTGAGTAGAAGAGCCTGAGCATGTTCTGGGCAGTGGAATTACATGTTCCAAGTTACCTGTGCAGGTTAAGCAAGACTGCTTTTGACTTTATCACTGCAGATATTGAATTCTCTCCTATGGCCATGCATTATTTAGAACTCGGTACCACACTGATGGAAAAAATGTAACTTCAGTGACCCTATTTTTTTTTTAACTTTTGTACACTTAAAAGGAGGAAATATTACTTTCTTGATATCTTCATGTATTCATTTAACTTAGACTTGGGATGGGAGAGATGCTAAGGGCTCAGGAGATTCTGTGACTGATGTACAGCAGAGAGGGATAGGTGTTAGATAATTATTGGCTACCTGCAGAGTATGCATTAGTTTGGGGGACAAATAATGAAGATTTGGCCTTGTACCATTCTTCAGGAACTTGTTAGTAGGAGCATGAGGGGGAGGGGAGATGAGTAGAACACAGATTTCTAACTGAAAGTAATGGAAATGTTTTGAGGAAAGGAGCAAGTGTAGTATCCTTCAGATTGATACAGAGATGGAACAGGAGGCCCTGAAATGTCTTTGTAACCTGAGTCCTCCTGACCTTGAGTGTTTCACTCTGGCCATTCTCAGGTCTCATCTTAACTCATAGGTGTCCATGCCTCATTTTGCTCTCCTTGGTCTTTACCAGCCTCCTCCCTTGCCATTGCCTTATTCATCTCTCCTACTCTCCGGTTAGGATTTCATTAGAAAATGAAGAACGTCAGTGATTATATGGAAGAACTGTGTCCAGCTGCTCAAACCCACCCAGTTTCTTTTTTTAGCTTTCCCCCCACTGAAAAATAAAAAGCATCAGGTCCCTCATGCCAAGCCTTTGTCACAGTCTCCAGCAGCCATGCCTTCAGCCATCTGCTTCCCCAGATGCTCGGCCTGTCCCCTCCTCCCAGCTTGGTCCCACAAGCAGCCCCTCTGTGGATAAGTGAGGGACCTATCAGGCTTGGCAGCCTCCAGCACCAAAGCACTATCTGCCTCTCACACCTCATACGTCCTCAGATTTCACAGCCTCTACCTCCAGATTGGGGCTTGTTGACCCCACGCAATCCTGGGATTTCCAAAGACAGGATGTTGACCTCAAAAAGATGGAGGTGCCATGGAGAGGTGAATAAACAAATGGAACATGGACACGTCATAGGAGGAAATACAAACTAGTTTGACGAAGTTAAGTTCAGCCCCTAAGGTTTAGTGGGTTTGGGTCACAGTCCTCACCTTTGGAAATCAGTGTATTAGTAAAGACAGTGCTAAGCTGTTATTACATTTCTGCATCCCATCTGTTCCTGTGGTCAGAGACGGTGCACTTGGACAGCAGAATTGAAATTGTATCCTAGATCTGAGTTTCCTGGTGCTCTGTGAGGCTGTCTGTCTAGTTACCTGTACTTGAACCTGAAGAATGGGCTATATCAACATTCACAGGGAAAAACTGCCCCACTCCACCTTTCTGCCATAAGTTAGACTCTAGAGAGAACTGACCACACGGGCATGGGGCAGTGATTCTAACTTGCCCCACCTCCCATTCTTCCCCCATCTTGTGAGTTTGAGGGGTGTTGAGATGAGGGCACTTGGCTCTGGTGGCAATACCTTGTCTATCAGTAGCTAAAGGTGCAGGAAGCTCCTCCAGTTGATGCTCCTGTGGTGTCGTGGGTGGGAGGGGCCTAGCACTGGGTGCCAGAACACTTCCTTGCTCCAGATTGTATTTCTCTGGGTCCCAGAGGAGAGGGGACATGTTTTGTGAATTGCTCTTAATGCCCCCATAGGCTGAGCAGGAACTCTGTTCTGTGAAGAATATGGAAGAAAAGAATTCATCTAAATATTTTGGGCAGGACTTGGTGAAGGAAAAGCAAGGAACAAGAGATGGATAAGCAGGTAATTGAGAAATGAAAGATGTAGACCAGGCAGAGAGACACACGAGAGTTTGTCAGAGCTCTATAGAGTGGAGAGAGGCCCCGAGATGTTTGGGTGTCCAGCTTTTGTGGGGTGAAGGTTAGAAGTTGTAGCTGTGGCACTATGGGATAGGCTGCTGGTGCTACATCGGAGCTAGGCAGGTGGGGAATAGCATGGGATTGGCTTAGGTCGATGGCACCATGGGGCTTTCCAGAGCAAAGGGGTCGTGTCCTTCTGAGATTGGCTTAGGGTTCTGGTGCCATGGGGTAGGTCACTGATGAGGATGGGAGGAGTTCAGGTAAAAGGAAGTACAGGAAAGCAAAACTTATAAGATGGTGGTTAACATTTAAGATGGCTGTTCAAATGTTAAATCAAAACACTCTACTTGGTATTTTTGTTGCACTATGTTTATTGTTCCAGGTCACTACCCACCAAAATCCACAATTGCCTCTTATTCATTGAGACAAATGAAAACTGCTCAGAAACTTTACAAACATTCCCCATGGGAGAATGCCACTTCTAGGTGTTTTTTTTTTTTCCCTGCTTCCAAAATATTGGATTGCCACAGACTCGAGTATTCTCGGGGGAAAGATCATGACCAGACCAGAGCTCTTTTTCTTTTATCCTGATAAATTCATTAATAAGATTCAAGTTCTGTTTGTCAGACATGGCCTTATCTGATCATGTTGGTAATTCTCATTTGCATACCTCATGGCTCTTCATTGTAGTGTGATATTTTCCTATTTACTTTACATTTCCTCCACATGAATTCTCTTAAGGGCATTTTCAAGCATCTGAGCTAGGAAAATGGATGGCTGACCTATGAGGCATGGCTCCCACTCATAGCAGCCTGCATCCTAGATGTGAAGGGACACAGGAGTAATAGCTACAGGACTTCAGAGGAGCAGTGCTGAGAGCCATAGCCAAGTAGGAATTTCCTTGTCATGGCAATTTCCTTGTCAGCCTACCCAGTGTTGCTTAGAGGGAGGACTCTCCATTGTGGAAATAGGCTTGCCTTGGACCCAGGTCATTTGCAGCGACATTGCATGAATGTTTGAGAGTTTTGGTTTGAAAGGTGACCTTGCTCAGGGATTAGGGTGGCTCCAGGTTTAGGGTGGATCCTGCTGGGAATAGGGCATATCCTGCTGCCTCAGGCACCTGCTCCTTGAGTTCCCGTTGAGTTCTTGTGGGATTCAGAGGGTACTTGGTACGCAGAGCCTGGTGGAGGGTGTGTATTTTCCCCAGAACGTGCAAGTAGAGTGCCGGTGAGAGTTCGGGAATAAAGAGTTGCTGTTGGAATCTACAAGGCTTGTGTGGTGGCTCGGTTATTTTGTGCCCAGCCAGACTGCGGGAGAGCAGGTTAAAAAGAAACAAAGTGGGGAATTTAGAAAGTCATATTTATTGTTGGAGTTAGCTGGTTCAGAGGAGTACACCCTCTGGCCTTGCTCATATGGCATTTTTCTTCTGGGAACACCTCAGTATGATACTTCCCCCAGAGTTCCTATAAGTCAATGGCTAAGACCTTGGCTCCAAAGTAAAGTGATATAAGTCTCAGCTGCCAATGTCTCTCCTCTTTGGATTCTCCAAACACACTACTGAAAGTGACAGGGATCTCTCTACTTTGGATAGTTATTATGATAGTTTCCTCTTTTCTACAGTTCACCTTTCCAGTTTGTTACCTGTAGCCAACTGCAATCTGAAAATTCCAGAAATGAACAATTCAAAGTTGCAGATTTCTCACAGTCCTGAGTGGTTTGATAAACTCTTGAGCCATTCTCTCCCACCTGGACCATGAATCATCCCTTTGTCGAGCATGTGAGCATGTAGCTACCCACCAGGTGGTCACTTGGTAGCCCTCTAGGTACCAGACTGCTGGTGTTTGTGTTCAAGAAACCCTTTTGTCGTAAGCTAATGCTATATCATGGTGCCAACATCCTTCACCTCCCTTCCTCTCCTCAGAAATATGAGGATCTCACCTCATCATCATCAAAAGAGTGAATATAGTACATTAAGGTATTTTGATGACAGACCACATTCACATGACTTTCATTACAGTGTATTAATTGCTCTATTGTCATTAATCTCTAACTGTGCCTGCTTTATAAGTTAAACTCTCATAGGAAATAGGCACAGAAAGAAGAAAAAACTAGTATATATGGGGTTTGGTACTATTTACAGTTGCAGGCATTCATAGTCCATCTCGGAACACACATCCCTGTGGAGAAGGGGACACTGCTGAATTACTCTTCTGTGGATTTTCAGATAAAGCCTCTTTTTCCTTCATAGCCTGTCATGACTTTCTTCCACTGATTCACAATGAAAAGAGGCAATGCTTTCTGGATTGTGCTGCTGATTGGCATAGCTAGTTTTCTCAGAGCTGCTGCTATTAGTTAAAATTAGGTTTGGGGATTTTTCTTTTTCTTTTTTTATTGTTGGTCGTTCAAAACATTACATAGTTCAAGTGGGTTATGAACTCCCATTTTTACCCCGTACACAGATTGCTGAATCACATCATTTATGCTAAGTGAAGCTAGCCAATCCCTAAAAAACAAATGCCAAATGTCTTTTTTGATATAAGGCGAGTAACTAAGGACAGAGTAGGGACGAAGAGCTTGAGAAAAAGATTAACATTAAACGGGGATGAGAGGTGCGAGGGAAAGGGAGAGAGAAGGGAAATTGCATGGAAATGGAAGGTAATCCTCAGGGTTATACAAAATTAAATACAAGGGGATTTTTCTTGATCATTGTCTATTTTGTCTCCCACCCACTCTCCCTGGGGGATAATCAAGGATTGCCTATAAGCATTGTGCCTTCTCTTTTGCATACTTGCAGTTTACTGATTCTAACAACCCATGCCTTTAATAATGCTGCTCGCTGAAACAACAAAAAGAAAAAGCCAGGTCTAAAAATTGAATTGTTAGTCATTTCAGAGTTTAGAGCCACCCCACCTTGTTACTGAGATCAGAGAGGCTCCTTCACAGTTGCTATTATTTTGACTTTTTATTTCCTAAACAAAACCAGAAATGCATTGAATCATGTAGGCGAGAGACTGGGGTGATCACAGAATCCAGGGAAGATCTGTAAAACCATGGGCTTCAGGTGAGCCCGCTCATTCTCCCTTGCCCCACCCCTCAGTGTGGGCGCTCTCCCTGTATCGGGTAACAACACCACAGTTGTTACAGAGCCTAACCTTGGACCCTCATGCTTATTTTGCTCATTGTGCAGCAGAGAAGTCCTAATGTTTTGGGGACAGTGCTGTCATAACGCTGGCAAGTGCAATTTCTTTGCTCCTTTGACAAGAAGTTATTCCTCTTTTGGTGCAAGGTCAGCCTATGTGGCAGTTTCTGAACTCTTGATGTCTGGACTTGCGTAGGATGATGTGTTGTATATCACCTCTGGCCTATCATGACTGTTAAGTGTAAATTGGCCCATATCCACCATAAAAGCCATTTTCACTACACAATAAAGCAGACCCTATTCTCTGAAACCATCTCTGGAGGGGTTTCTCCATGTCCTCAAGCTCCCCACAGTGGATGCTGGAAAGGCAGGCCCCTCAGCACATAGTCTTGCTTAGCAACCCCTTGGAAGACAGTCCCCCTCTTAGTACCTGTTGATTCTTTTATCAATTATTATCCTTCTGTATAAAAGGAGAACCACTTTGAGATTAATCACACTATGACCACTCTCTGAAGTTGACATTAATAAAGGAAAGATAATGCAGGGCCCTTGAATTCTCCTTCAAGGGCAACAGGTTTGGAGCAGACTGCCTGGGTGAAAACAGAGGGTCACTTTTGATTCACTGGGTCCCTGAGAAATAAAATGTGTTATCTTTGGCCCCTGTACCTGGAGGGAATTATTTGGATATACTATGCCAATTAAGATAGTCATGCTTTCTTGATTTATTTTGGATTCTTTTTTCCCCTGACTACTTCTCACCTTCTCATTACTGCTAATTGATTCAGTAATCCTCAAAAAATCTTCCTGTTTTAAAATACACAAACTGGTAGATTAATGTCTCTTTATTCTGAGAGGTGAAGATCACTGATAGTAAGCTGGTAACTTTCCCCTTCACTCATTTCAAATTTGTACATCATGTACTTATCTCTTATCTAATCTCTGGTCCACATTCATGGCCTCTTAGAGCAGAGAGAGTCAATAGGGGTCGGCTGGTCTGGAGTCTCCAAGCAAGACATGGCCACTGCACTGGAGAGCTTTGTACATCATGTCCAGGCAGTCAGCTAAGTCTGCTACACATTTTTTTTTATGTAAAGAAAACATGCTGTGCCCATAAGTATGCTCTAAAGTGGTGTTGGAAGAGAGAACCCTGCGGGGACATACATGGTGACAGCTAGATCTGAGCATACACAGTCAACCCTGAGGTTCACAGGAGAGAAAAAGGAAGAGTCAGGAATTTGTTTCTCTAGATTGAGAGGACTCTGACCAAAGTACAGAATGAATACAGGTGACCTGTGGTGGTGTTGCCTGAGATTCGTGAACTTCCTGCTGGGGACTCACCTTCTAGGGGAGTCCTTTTTGCTGTCATATATTGCATACACTGCTGCCATTGTGTTGGCCAGAATTCTGTTTGTAATTATAGCATAGTTGAGGTTAAGATGCATGTAGAGGTTTCTGGAGGATATTCAGGAAATACCTTGTGACATTTGGTTCTCTTTTCTGTGTTGTGTTAAGCTAAGGTATTTGTTAGAAACTCTGGGGCCCTGTGTACATGGCTGTAGTGCTATATCTGATTTTCATTCTGAAAATACAGATGCACAGTTGTGCTGATGGGACTCGTGTGCTCCACACAGCACAGTGACCTCACGCTGGAGAGGCCACCAGAATAGTCAGTGATAAGGAATAAAGTCTTTGTTTGCTTTATGAAATATCTGAGGAAAGATGAATAGCAGAGGGAGTACAATGAAGAGCTTGGAAGGATGTGGAGAATTCTTTATCATGATTGCTGGAAAGCATTCCCCAAGCCTTGAATACTTCAGGCACTGTGATCAGCCACCATGTTAGATGGTGTTGTGTGCTCTCAGTGGAACATGTGTCCTGTGCTTGATTCCAGCAGGGGAGTTGTCTCATATCGATTCTCTTGCACCTTTGTTTTGGGATTCCTCCTAATAATATATCAGGTTTACAGGGTGGGTGGCTGGCTTCCCAGAGTCAAGATCACTCTGACCTTGAGTTCTGATCACACTGATCTTGACATGAACCTATTTATATTAGTTTTTGTGGAGAGCACCTACAGATTTATATGCAGAAGACATGAAGATGTTTCAATGACAGGAGGAGGTGCTACTGAGTCTTAACTAGAGCTATGGTTTGAATTTGGAATGCCTCTCCAAAGTTGTGTATTAAGCAATACAGTAACATCCAGAGGTAAAGTGATTGAATTTTGAGGACTTGACCTCATCAGTGGATTAATCCATTTGATGATGAAGCAATAATGAATGAACTAAGAAGTGGTAAAAACTGTAGACAGGTAGAGCATGACTGGAGCAAATCCGTCACTGGGGGCATGACCCTGGGGACTGTATCTGTCCCTGAACACCCCCCCCCCCCCGATTTCACATATGCCTTGAGCTAAGCAACTTTCCTCCACCATGATGTTTATGCCTTGGATCCAGCCAACCATAGCCTTAATCCTCTGAAACCCTGAGCTAAAATAAATACTTGTTCTCCTAAATTGTTTTTGTCATGTATTTGGTCACAGTGATGAAAACTAACACAACTAGATTCCACACATGTATTATATGAGTCAGAAGAAGTCCATTATGGGAGGACAAAGGAACATTAATGATACATCACCTTCTTTCGTAAGACCAGAATATTGCAAGGATAGAAGTTTTAATATCTGTTTCAATAACAACTTGGCATCCTGGGATGGTGTTAATAGGGTGGTGTCTTAGCCATATTTCTTGCACCCTTATGATGAGGTGCCTTCTTGTCGTTGTCCTCGTAGGCTCGACACCTCTCCCCACAAGCTCGCCGTCGACTGCATGCTGCCCTTGCATCTTGTGCCACCTCAATGCTGATCCTGTTCAACCTGGTGTTTCTTGGGGGCAATCAAGTTGGGAAAACCTACTGGGATAGGATCTTCATACAAGGTAAGTTGCCAGATGGTGAGTGCTGTGTTCAGCCAATTTCTTGTTTTCTGTGTACGCAGTTGATAGCATGAATAGGATTTGGGAGTTATTTGTCGTTACATTCATGGTATGTGAAAAGTATCAGGAATAATTTCCCATGTTTAGATATGACTAAGTGTTTTCTATTTTTGATACACTTCATATCTACCACATGTGATACTTGACATCAAACTGTACTGCCCCAACTTTTTCAATTAATTTTTTTTCTTTCCTACTAAATCTGTCTCAGTATACAGTAAAATCTAACCTTGCTTCGCTTACTGCTCTGACTGTCCTAGAGAAACATGTCCTAGAAGTCCCACTCTGCTCTCCTGAAGCTGTGAGTATGGTCCTTGTGTTTGTATATCTCTAACTTGTAGATGCTTTTGTCTGAACACTAGTGGCCAAGCTTACGTTTCATGTGCATTCTGTGGATTGTCTCATTATCCATAGCAAAGCCACACCTCCAATAGGTCAATTGCTAGTATGTGGGAGTTGTCAAAAGACTACAGTCATAACTTACCATTATTTATTTATGGTCACCATTTCCTCTGGACTGGAACTAAGAGAGATACACAATGTCCTTAAGAGAATTGAAGTATTCTCAGTAAACTTTACTATAACCAATTCATGATGGTTTAAAAGAAAAGATTCCCTGTTCTTTTTCTCTGACCAGTAGCATGGTGTTGTGTTGGGAGGTTTGGGGAAGCTTTGTCAAATTCTGGTGATATGATTTTACAGGATGGCTTGTCATCTCTACATCTGGGTTCTTGAGGAGCCAGTGATGCTTTAGATGTAACTCTTTTTTTTTTAAATTTTTTAATAGTTTTTAGTTTTTGGTGGACTCTTGCACATCAAAAATAGCCCATACACAGCTGCATGATTCCAGGATGCCAGGTCATGAATTGTAACTGGGGAGCAGACTCAAAGGGGCCAGGAAAGAATGCTGCTATAATCTCACACTAAAAATCTCCTCTTTGATCTGAGAGGTGTTTTAACTGATAGTTCCTGAAAAGACCATACGCTTTTTGACTAGGAGCTGTCCTTTCATAAGGATGGGAGATAATAAGGTGTGAGAATCTAAAGATAAAAGCAATAAAGGAGAGGTAGAGTATCTTTTACTTTTCTCGCCATCCCCAATTGCAGAACCTTGCACAATGCTGAGAACACTGTGGTGCAGAGGGAAACCCTGACTTGGAGTTTTCTTGTCACCTAGTGAAAAGGCTCTGATTTTTTCCTTCAGTGCATCAGACATATTAGGTGTTGGTTATTTGCAAAGCACTAAGAATACAGGGAGACAAAAAGAGGTGCACACATGTTGGGCCACACATGCACATCAAAATGTGATAGTTGATTCTGGGTTTTGTTGTGACAAATGTATGAAGGGAAGTAATGGGAGGGGAGGGGAGGGCAGGAGATGTGGGAATAGGAAAGTTAGATAAATAATGTCTGTTTCTTTCTACTGTGTGACTGCATGACCAATATGATTCTGAGTATGCAACATGTACACTCTGAAAATGAGAAATTATATCCCATCTATGTATATCAGAGCATAAATGTGTTCTACTGTCAACTATAACTAAAATAAATTTAAAAAATTAAGAAAAAAAAGACTGTTCTCAAATCTAAAAATTTTTTTAAAAAGGGATTGGAGATGTATCTTAGTGGTACAGCACCATTGGGTTTGATCCCTAGTACCTTAAAAAAAAAAGTTGGTGATGTGTAACACAGAAAACTAATGATTGAGATGTGAGCATCAAGTGCATAAAGCTTGTAGGATCAGTGATTCAGGGAACATCATAGAGTGAGAAGACAACAGGGTAGGAGGCAAAGCTTCAGGCATGTTGGTGTTTAAGTAGGCAGAGAGAGATGATAGCTAGGAGGTGTTCTTTCTGCTTCTCAATGGTGGAAAGATCACAGCATGATTTGCTTGGCACCCTGTAGAGTTATGAGTCTCAGGTTATCAAGGCTCTGAAATATAGGGTCTGCTACTGTGGTCTGGTCCCTCTGTGGTCTGATAGGATATACTATTTGCCTCCACCTTGGAAAAGTCTTGGGGTCTTGGAAACTCTGATTCTCCCATTATGGAGAATGTTGTGGAATCATTTTCTTTCCAGGTTCTGTGGCTAGGGAAGCTCAGCTTAGAAGCATTTACTGTGTCAGGAATTCTCTAAATGAACCTGTTTGGATCTCAGCTGGTCTGTCCCATGGGCCCCCTGAGTTGGGGAATGTTGGCTGGGGTTTTGGCAGTTGCATTGTTTATTTCCTGCTGAGGGTTCTTGCCTCTGAATGGCTGGGTTTAGAAGTCTTTTGGAGGAAAGTGAAACAGATGGTGCCAAATCTCCCATCCTTGAAAACTTCAGATTTTATCTTATATCTAATTTTATTGACCCAATTGAAGATTGGTGCAAAAAAAAAAATGAGTCTATAGAATGCTTCCCCAGGCCCTGCTGAGAATGTTACTATATTGGCTTTCTAAAAATTAAAAACAAAATCTGAATTCTGACATTCTTCTGACCATAAGGTTTCAGATGAGGGATTGTTTACCTGTACAGGTAGCCTCTAATGAATGAGCTAGGACCTTGATAGCCTGGTAGCCTCTGGCCTCTCCCTTTGGGTACATGATCAGTTCCCATTGCTCCAAGACCCATCTCTCTACACACACAGTGAGTGAGTAAACCGGTCTGTAGTGAAGGGAGAGCATTTAAGCTCAGTATCTAATTTTCAAGGTTTAATAAAAGCAGGCCCTTCTCTCTGTGCCTTCGGGACTGGAACCTGCTACAGTGATGAGGAGCTATTAGTGCTGCACCCCTTTTTTAGAACTCACCTATGGAGTCTGGGCAGAGCCAGGAAGTGACAGGCTGGTGTCTGGGCAATGGGGATTATTGAGGAGATTTGCAAATGTCTCCTAGTTGATGGTACAGGGCTCCACATAGAGATGCTCACTAATTCTCAGGAAGTCATTTCCCAGCTTTATGGATGTTCCTAGAAGATGTATCATGGTTTGCTGAGGGAGTTGTCTTGGTCTCCAGTTCACTGAATTTGGCCATAGATTGACTTGCTCTAGGCTTCAAAGTTTATAATATTATATACTATATTATTATAATATACAAAGTTTACTAGAGTGCCTTCATAAAAATCTTTATCTCTGTGGGTGACATAGATGGTGGATAGAAGACTTCTAAACCAGACCCTTTCCTTTCTACTGTGTACCTGCACTGCTCTCCCCAAGAGTAGAAGGCAGCAATTCTGAGCTGTAAATCTTGGTTTCTAGTATGTGTTATACATATAGTATTTTTTAAAAAAATTAAATTTATATATGACAGCAGAATGCATTACAATTCTTATATAGAGAGCACAATTTTTCATATCTCTGGTTGTATACATAGTATATTCACACCAATTCATGTCCTCGTACATGTACTTTGGATAATAATGATCATCACATTCCACCATCATTAATAACCCCATGACCCCTCCCTTCCCCTCCAACCCTTCTGCCATATCTAGAGTTCATCTAGTCCTCCCATGCTCCCTCTCCGTATCCCACTATGAATCAGCCTTCTTATATCAGATAAAACATTTGGCATTTGGTTATTTGGGACTGGCTAACTTCACTTAGCATTATCTCCTCTAACTCTATCCACTTACCTGCAAATGCCATGATTTTATTCTCTTTTATTGCTGAGTAATATTCCATTGTGTATATATGTCCCATTTTTTAAATTCATTCATCTATTGAAGGGCATCTAGGTTGGTTCCACAGTTTAGCAATTGTGAATTGTGCTGCTATAAACACTGATGTGGCTGTGTCCCTGTAGTAATACACATAGCACTTTATCAATAAGCATAACTTCTGAAGTTGGAGAAGTGATGTTCAGTTAATTCAGCAGAATATAAGGAGTCAGTATTTTTGCTTTTGAAAAATCTCCAATTTTCTACTGTTGAAATTTGCTTCTAGCTGCTTGAGAAATTTTCATGGATCTGAGAAGGATGTAGCTGGGGATTGGTTCACCTGCTCACTCTAGGAAACTGCTGTCATGCTTTGCAGACAAGTGCAAGGTGTTACTTACATAATGCTTTGTCTTTAAAAAGATGGGAAAATCTTTCTTCTGTCTACCTTACACCTTGACAATGAAGTCTAAGTTAATTTTTTCAACAAGCAGTTGAATACAGCTCTGTAATTCAAAGGGAACCATAAGTTGTAACCCTTAGATTGACAAGGGCTAGTCCCTTCAATCCACCTGTGGCCCCAGCTATCCTTATGGTGCTCTCTAGAGACCTAGAGTGGTGGGGAGGAAAGATATTCAAGGGGGGTGGTTATATTATTGGAACTGTATCTGTCTTTGAGAGGGATAAGGGCTCTGTGTTTGGGTGCAGGATGGTGTTCCTTCTGAAAACTCTGTCTGCTTTGGTCCAGGGAAGGCATTGACTTTGTAGCAAAGGACCTAAAATGTCTCATAAGAGTTGGGGCCTCAGCTCCTGCATCTAAGATTTTACATTGGTAGGAACTTAGTAGACACACAGCATCCACCAAACATTCTGATCAACTCCTCATTGTGCACGCATGTATACCTGCACATGTTCACACACATGCTGGTTTTCTCTCATTACCTGTTCTAGTTTGACAAACCCATCTCCACACTTATCTTCCACAGCGGCCCCTTGCCAAGGCAAGGAGTATTTGGTTTTTTTCCTCCAGATTGCAATGAGAGAGGAGCTACTCATTTTTTATGCAGATCAGAACCTTAACCCTCCTCATATTTGCTTCTATTTCTAGCTGAGCAAGAAGAAAATATCTTTTATCCCTGATTACCAGCTTGTCCAGACAGTTTATTTTTCTCTTGACTCAAATGGTTGTGGACAGGCTTTTTATTTAAAGCTGAGCTGGAATATTGCACTGGAAATTCTAGATGGTTGTAGTTAAGTAGAAACTCATTCCCTTCGCATTTTCTTGGGAGTAAAATATCATTGCTGATGAGAGAAGACAGAGGGCAGATGTCAACGTCTCAGAGGCCTTCCTCTGTGATTACTTCATTTTGCCATCTGCACAAGTCCTTACTATGGAGAGCACACTGCAAGCATGCTTGGGCCACAGGTGGTTTGTGGGGACTGGCCTTGCCAACCTAGAGCTAAAGCTTGTTGCTATGTTTGAATTACAGAGCTATATTCAACTGTTTACTGAAGGAATTCACTTATGCTTTAATATCAATGTCCTTCACTTTGCCATCTGTATGAGCCCTTAATAAAACTCCTTTCAATGGAGTTTCCATGGCTTTCATGGATTCTACTATTGCCTCATGGGGTCCTCTGAAAGTTGTAGAATTTGAGGAGCTGGGTGCGGTGGTGCATGCCTGTAATCCCAGAAGCTCTGGAGCCTGAGACAGAATTGTAATGTCAAAGCCAGCCTCAGCAACTTGGTGAGGCCCTGTCTCTAAATGAGATACAAAAAAGGGCTAGGGATGTGACTTGGTGAGTAAGCACAACTGGGTTCAATTCTGGTACCAATTTAAAAAAAAAAAAAAAAGTTTGAGGAGCAGGAGGGTTTGTCCATGGTACTAATGGTAAAACTGATACGTAGAAGTCAGTTAAGCAGTTCGTGCATTTATCTATGGTCATACACTGCTCCTTTTGTGGCCATACTTGGAATCTGAATTTAAGACTCTCAGAAGCCTTGGTATTTTTATTCTGTGCCATGTTGTCACCCAGATGTCTTGGGCATCAGTTGTCCTAGAAGGATTTCAGGCCAGGTCACCAGGCACAGGAGTCCTTGGGTGGGTATTAAAGCTAAAAGGTATCTAAAATATTAGAAATTCCAGACTTTTCAACCAGAATGCATCAAATGTTGTTTTCTGTGAATTTTTTTACTGCTATTAGGGGTTTCCCTGAATTCATTTTGAAGAGTTTCATAGAAGATGGGGTGGTTTTAAAATATCTTAATATTTAGGAAAGCTGATGTAGTTTAGACCACAACCAAATGCAAATGAAGTAATTTTGTATCTTTACTGATAAATGAGCATATAATATTTGGAATTATTTGATTTCTCTTTGGCTCTCTAGTCTTCCTGCCCCCAATCATATACATGCAGAATGACTGTTTTTCAAGAAGTAGTACCAGTTCCCTTGAGGGTTTTATGTCCTGGACTAATATCCTGGAATAGGATAAGGATGGGTGAGAGGCTTGCTTTTCCTTTGTAATATGGAATAAAAGCTGTTTTAAAAAAAGAAGGGGAAAGGAGAATCTTAGTAGTAGACAGATTAATTTTTAGGGAAGAGTAAATACATATAGAAGTTGAGAATCTTGAAGTCAGTTATTCTAAAGTTAAACATATGGTTTACACTCTGGGACGTCCTGTTTGTCTCCTGTGGTATGCATGACAGTTTGAAGACTACTGCTCTGTAAGGGGGAAAAGGCCACATTGCTCTTTGGGTCCCATCTTCTTATCTTTACCATAGCCCAAAGGAAAAGAATTATTGGTCTAGACTCAGAGAGCTGTTGAGGTTAGCATTTATTAGTTAGCTACTGCTGTATAACAAACCACCCTAAGACTTAATGGCTGAATACAAGAATTTATTTAGTCCAATACTCTCTGTACCAACTGAAGGCTAGCTTATCTGGGACAGCCTCATCTATAGGTTAGCCATGGGTTGGATTTATTGATCTTAGCTAGATGCTTAGCTGGGATGAATTGGCTGACTCCTTTCTGCTTCTGATAAGAGATCAGGTTTGTTTCTTATCCTTCAGTTGACTTGCCCAAGCTGGTTCACATGACAGTCACTGGCTCAATAAAAAATATATAGAAGTTATAAAAAAGCAGAAAGTACATAAGGCCCTCTCTGGTTTACATGATCACTTATGCATTTTTTTTGGCCCAAGCACGTCATAAACTTTTAAACAAACCCGAATTCAAGGAGAAGGAGAATAGCCTCCATCCCCAGAAGAGAGGAGCTGCAAAATCATATTGAGAAGAGCTGGCACAGGAGTGTAGTCCAGGGTATATGATCCTATAAGGCTGTAGAAGTAGTAAGTCTCACTGGTCCCATTCTGCCACCTCTCTGAATCCATTTCTTGTGGCCATCTCTCCTCCTCCTCCCTATAGAGGCTTTCTTTGCCTGCCATGTGATGAAGGGGACCCTTGTGTTGTTTTGGCTGATGAAAGCCAGGAGATGGTTAGGGGCCAAGTCCTGCACCAGTTCTGCATGTAGCAATGAAATAATCACAAATGCACTTGGCAGGGAGCAGGGGCTGGGGTGAGAAAGAGAGTTGTTCATACTGTTAAGAACTAGGGCATTCAGGCTGACCTAGCTCAAAGGAGTTTTCCCACGGTACAGGTGAAATTGTGTGCAGTGTGTGGGGCTACAGACCCAGCTAGTAATCAAGTATTCCTTTACTTTGCATAAATGGCTTGGATACCCGATGTTTAAATTTTCGTGAGTCTTCCAACTAAATAGAATATTTAATTGTTCTAAGTAGCATCTACTCCCAGTGTTTGAACTCTTTGTTGTTTTTGAAGTAATTTCCCTTTTACAGTTGAGTTGATCTTCTCAACAGGCCTGTGAGATAGTTGAGGCAGACAACTTTGTGGCATTACTAATACCCCTGTGACTCAGAGGTTGGAAAACTTGCTCAGAATTGTATAGCTCATAAGCAGCGAACCAGATAGTATTGCAAGCCCTTTGACTCCAAAATCCCATGTTCTTTGCATCTTACTCATTCTCCCTTTCTGAGTTAGGAAACTTAAATCATTACTGTCAAACAATGATCCATTGCAGATTATTCCTGGATGCTACTGTCAGAAGCAGTCTAGGTTTTGCTGTTCTGATGCTTAGTACTTGTCATTTGGAGTGGGAGGAAGATGAGTCTCAGAACTTCCAGTTTTCTGTGGCCAGTGGGCCTCAGCCTGCTAGGTGCATTAGCCACTTACAGGTCTGCGTAACTACAACTATTTTTATGGAAGCCTGCTAGTTGGTGAAGGACTCTTGGTCACAGGATAGTCAGCATTCAGGGTGTTGCTGAATGCTTCTTGCAGTCTTTCTCGGACATTGCTAGGTTGCTCATAAGTTCTGTTTCTAATATAATCTCCCTTATCTAGAACACAAGCAATGCAAGGAGACAGTCATTTTGTCTTGGCATGCTATCCAAATGACCAGAGAAACAATGATCTCAGGGTGGCTGTCACTAGAGCTGAAGGCCTGTGATTATGATGTATTTAGAGCAGCATTGTGGGCTGGCTGTGGTTTGGTTTTTGTTGTTGTTTTTGTTGTAAAGATCAAAGAGTGGAATTCAGGGGACATTTTCTTTGCCTTGAGAATTCTGCCTGGCACGTGATCACATTTCTTGAGTGTCATTAAGGCACTCAGGTATTTCAGCAAATACTCTGTCAGAGTGAAACTCTTATCAAAAGCTTTTCATTGTCTTGAAATAAAGATAGGGGGGAAAAAAAAGTCCTGTGTTGTCAGCACCTGTTTAGTGCCAGTTCAAGGGTCAGAGCTCTTTTTCCCAAGTGTTGGAGCCTCATCTGGATCATTGTTTGCTTCACTGACTTCAGCTTCCTGCAGCCTCTCAGTTGCTGCCCTGCTCCCATCACCTGCTACTGCAGAGGATTCTTTGCAAAGGGACTTACCAAGAGGGTAAAGCTTAGCAAGGAAGCTGTTCTGGGTTGAATTGTGTCCCCCAAACAGGTATGTTGAAGTCCTTATCTCCAGAACCTCTAAACATAACCTCATCTGGAAATAGGGACTTTACAGAGGTGTGAAATTACAATGAGGTCATTAGGGTGGGCCCTAATCCAGTATGATGGGTGTCCTTATAACAAAGGGAGATTTGGGTGCAGAAATTTCAGAGATGCTCTGAAAGAGAAGATGATAGGAAAGCACAGGGAGAAAGTGACCAAGTGAGGGTGAAGGCAGATCAGATCAATGCTGCCACAGTTAAGGAATGCCCAGGACTACCAGAAGCTAGAAGAAGTAAAGAAGGAGCCTCATGTAGAAGTTTGAGGGAACGTGGTCCTGCCAATACCAGGTTGCACACTTCTAGACTCAGAACTATGAGATGATGCATTTCTATTGACGTGAGCCATTCGGTTTGAGGTACTTGGTTCTAGCAGCCCTAGGGGTGGCTCCATATAGTGTGTGGTATGGGAAGTGGGGAGAGGCGGGACAAGGGACTTGGATGGGCTGGCAGTGACTCCTTCCCTACTGTAGAAACAGTTTGGGGCATGAGTCCAGGACTGGCCGTTCATATGCACCCACTTCAAGTGTTTCAGTTCAAGTGTTTCAGTAGGTAGGGTGGACAGGGGCTTCTGGACAGATGTTCCAACAGAGTGACAATAGATGTATGCCCAGTCACAACAATGTCATATGGCAATCCAAAGCAAGACCTCCTGGGCTAAAAGCACAGTAGTGAGGGCCCTGGGAAAATGAGGAACAAGGAAAGTTGGCTTAGTTTCTGGGGAGCCTCTTGTCTGTCATGGATGTGATAGGGGAAGGTGAGCCTGCAGAAACCCAAACTCGCAGTGACTGTCCACATGAGCACCTGCAAGCTGACTTTCCGATCAAGGGCTGGGAGTGTTGCTCAAGGATAAGGTGCATTGTTAGCCAATGCAAGGTCCTGGCTTCAAACCCTAGCACGCGCACACACACACACACACACAAGCATGCGCACACACAAGAAAAAGCTAAACTTCCACCCCGACATGACCTCATGTCTGTTACTGTCCTGTGCATTATTCTCTATCCCAAGACATCAATTACACAGGAAGCAGCAGAAAGAACGGACTGGCCTGGAAGCGTGTGTTGCACTATCAGGTTGTCAGGTCGAGACTTTCTGGGAAGACAAGTGGAGGTGCCGCTCCACTGGGGAGCTGCCCTGCTTCCAGCTATCCCGAGGCTATCCCGAGGCCCAAAGCCTTTGCTCCCTGGGTGCCAGCCTGAACAGTGACCTGCAATGCCTTTCTGCTCCTGTCTGTCCTCCTCTGGCCACTGTAATGCTCCAGCTGCTGCCCACATGGCCCAGAGATGGAGGCAGCTGCTAATTTTAGCCTTATTTAGGTCTCCAGGCAGCATGATTCAGGGCTTTTTTTTTTTTTTTTTCCTGGTTGTATTCTCTTGTGACCTTGCAGGTGTGTGTGTGTGTGTGTATGGCGGAGCAAAGTAGAAAGGTCACCTGCTATTAGTAAAATAAAATGGGAAATGTAATACTGTGTTTTACAAAGTAATTGTGTTTCTTAGCTGTGAGAAATCTCCCAGGGACCAGAGGCAGGCACCTAAGAGAATTACCTCTAACCTCTAACCTGTGGCTTTTCGGGACAGAAGGAAGCAGACAATTGAGGGCTAAGCCAGTGAATAGAACATTCTACTTAGAAAGCATTAGGAAGATGTCTCTGGCCTGCTTGGGGGAGGCTGCACCATCCAGTTTCAGGAATGTGGATTTTTCCTTGATAAACCTGATTTCTCTTGTCCCCATTGTTTGTTTCTTTATGTGTTGGGTGGATGGCACCCTCCTGTTTGTCTTGATTTTGAGTTGATACTCCTTGGTCCTCTCAACACATTTGTGAGTCACATATAGGAAGCAACCATTTGCTTTCTGAGTATTGTCAATCACAGAAAATCCAAAAGATGTCAGGCAATATTAATGGGCATTATAGCCAAACCATACCAGAACATCTTGTTACCCAAACCTGTCTAGACATGAGCTTTTTTTCCTCAAAAAGCCCCACCCCTAGCCACTAAGCTCAAAGAAACCAGATAACTTTTAACTTAACAAAATTGTTCCTGTTTTAAAATTCCATTTGTGTCCACAGTTACCTATAACTTTGTTTTCTCATATTTGAAGCTAGTGTCTTGATTACTTTTCTCATCTCCTGGCTGCCCCAATAAGATTGCTGGAGGGTCGGGTCATACATTTTACATTGCTATACAAAATTGCTATCAATGAGGGTTTTACTAAAAGAAACAGAATCACACAGCAAGGAAATAAGAAATGTGGGAAGCATCTCAGCTTATCAGAGCCAGGAAGGAGAGGGAGTAGTCAAATGAGTCTAGGTATAAGGCTAAGATCTTTTTATGGAGAAAAATTGCTAGAAGAGCCTCCCTGAACTCCTGCTGGTCCCTGCCCTGTGTGGAGGACACATGATAATGAGATGTAGTATTCAGACCAGGCAAAATACTCTGCAGGTCTCTGAGGCATAGGACTTTAATGAGTGCAGTAGGGACACAAAAGTAAATGGTTCAGAGAGACACCTACAAGCCAAACTTCCAGCCAACACTTTCCTTAATATTTGTCTTCTCCTTAATTTTATCATCTGCATGAGAAAGTCATCATAGAGTAGATGACATCAGATATGGGATTGAAGGATGAGTAAGGACCAGACTTGGAGGATGGGCACAGCAGGTACATGTCATAGAGGCATAACGGCACATTCAGGAAATTCAAGTTTCTTAGGGTATTAGCAGGTGAGGATGCAAGGTGTGATGTTGGGGAATAAGCTGGATGAACCAAAAGATACACTAAAAATCTAACTTAAAGACCAGATTATGAAGGTCATACATGCCATGCCAAGGGCTGTGGTCTTCATCCTTAGTACATGGGAGGAGGGGATGGGTCACAAGGCATTTTGCAGAGTGACAAGATTCTCAGTTTTGAACAATCACTTCTGTGGAAGAAACATGGAGGCCTATTTGGAGGGGAGTAGTACTAGCAGACAGTTTGGAGGCTGTGTGAGGAAGGATAAGAGCCTAGGTTAAGGGTGCCAGGATGCAAAGGAGAGGGAACAGAAGAAATCTTGAATTCTCCCAGGGAGGATTTTTAGGGAATCAGCTATGTCTTCATTACTTGTGCAATGTAATGCTTTTGGTTCCTGAAACTGGAAAAGTTCTTCAGGTTTGTTTGCTTGCTTGATCTTTGATTTCCCCAGGTTGTCATAGATTAATTTCTGAATTTTGGAAAAAGAAGGCCATTATGGATATGTTTGTTCTTTGCCCAGGAATTTGAGGGAGTGTCCAAGTGCCAAGGAAAATGCCAAAGCAAAGAGGGTTCCTTTGTAGAGATAGTAAACCGAGAGGTTAGGAGTGTTTAACGCAGCCCCAAATTGCTGACAGCTGTGTGGCATTGACAGTGTAGGAAGAAAGGTGGTAAGGGGCTTTCGAGTCACGCAGTTGAGTCATTTCTAGCATGGGACCTTTGGGCAAGATATCCAATTCTAATGCTCACATTATCACCTGTAACTTGAGAAAAATACCTACCTGCTGTGGTTGTGGGGATTAATGTAATGAATATAATCTTGAACAGTCCCTGGTATGTGCTATGCCCTTACTAATTATAGTTTGTTATATTAACATTATTATTCCACAAGGCTCTTTTTTTCTTCTATTAAAAATAACTTGGGTGGGACTCTACATGCAAAGGAATGAAATTGGACCCTGTTATGGTTTGGCTGTGAGGTGTCCCCCCAAAGCTCCTGTGTCAATGCAGGAAAGTTCAGCGGTGAAATGATTAAATTCCGAGAGCTGTAATATAGTCAGTGGATTGATCCATTTGATGGATTAATAATTTGGGTGGTAACTGTGGGTAGGTGGAGCATGGCTGAAGGAGATAGGTCAGTGGATGCCATTAGGGATTATACTTTACCCCAGGTGCCTCTTTCTCTCTCCGTTTCCCAGCTGCCACATGATCACCTGATGAGAGCTGAGCAACTTTTCTCCATCACATCCCTTTGGTTAGGATGTTCTGTCTCACCTTAGGCCCAGAGTAATGGAGCTGGCTAACATAGACTGAGCCTCTGAAACCATAAGTCAAAATAACATTTTCCTCCGCTAAGTTGTTCTTGTTGGGTATCTTGGTCACCACAACACAAAGCTGACTAACACAGACTCCTATCTCATACCATATACAAAAGGTTAAAGTATGTTGAAAAACCTTAAGAGATAAAGCTATATAAAACTCTGAGAAAACATGAACATAGATTATCCTGACCTTGAATCAATGGTTAAATCTTAAGACAATTTTTAATATGACATGGAAGAGAGAAGTAACCAATGAAAAGGCATATCAATTGGATATCACCAAAAATTAGAACTTTTGTATCTTAAAAGACAAAGATTTTGAAAATACAACCAGACTGTGAGAAAGGTTTTGCAAATCATATAACTGATAAGGAACTTGTATCTAGAATATGTAACTCCATAATAAAAAAAGACAAATAGGGCTGGGGTTGTGGCTCAGCATTAGAACACTCCCTATCACCTGCGAGGCCCTGGGTTGGATCCTCAGCACCACATAACAATAAATAAATAAAATGGTAAAAAGATATCTTGTCCAACTACAACTAAAAAAATATATATTTTTTTAAAAAATGAATAACACAATTAAAAATGGCTAAAGGCTCTGAATACACAGTTCTTCAAAGAAGATGTACAAATGACCAATAAGCACATGAAGAGATTTCCCATATCATTAGATATTGGGAAAATGCAAATCAAAACCTCAGTGAGATGCCATTTCACAACCACTAGGATGGCTGTAGTAGAAAAAAACCCAAAAATACAAAATAAGTTTTGGTGAGCATATACGGAAATTGAAAACATTATATACTGCTGATGGGGATGTGAAATGGGAAAAGATACTTTGGAATATAATCTGGCATGTCCTTAAAAAGTTAAGCACATGACCTAGCAGTTCCACTCTTAGTTATATACTGAGACAAATGAAGACATAAGTTCACACAAAAATTGTACCTGGATGCTCATAGTAATGTAAGGCATAATAGTCAAAATGTAGAAGCAAACCAGTTAGTTGTCCGTGGATTGAATAAAGGGCATATGAAATATCCTTGCAATGAAATATTATTTTAAAAATAGATCACTGATACATGTTACAACATGGATGAACCTTTAAAACATGCTAAGTGAAAGAAACCAGTCAAAAATAACCATGTATTGAGTGATTCTATTTATATAAGTGTCCAAAATAGAGAAATCTATGAACACAGTAGAATAGTAGTTGCCTGGAACTTAGAGGGATATGGGTTTGTAGGGTGATGGCTAATGGGCATGAGTTTCTTTTTTGAGGATGATAAAACATTCTAAAATTGATTGTGGTGATGGTTGTACAACTCTGCAAATATACTAAAAGCCATTAAGTTGTATATTTTAAATAGATGAATTGTGTGGCATGTGAATTATATCTCAGTAAGCTGTTAAAAATAGTTTAGGGCTATATAATAATTGGTCTGAACTGATGTCTCTGGTCTTCCATCATCCATCTTTCCACTTGTCCATCAGTTTTCCATAAATTAATTCATTTATCCATATACCCTTTCCTCTACCTTCCTATCAGATGCCATCCTATTTTCTCCTCCCTTTCTCACTGTCCACTCCCCACTCCACTCCCCCCAAAACCATTCAATACTCGTCTAATAAAGACTGGGAGTCATGCTACTCTTGCTTTTCATCATTCTAGTTGGGTATTTTTGGTCATCTTATGCTTTGTGACTTAGCATAGGGTGACTTTTCCAGGCTCTGCAGAGGAAAGACATTTTTTTTTTTATATCCATCCATCCAGAAACACATGGATGCTTACAAGTGGGGGCTGTTTGGAGTTTGATCCATAGCCAGGGGCTTGCTGAAACGGTAAGAACACCTGGGTCACATCTTACCTCTGAGTGCTCAGAATGATGTGTAGGAAATTTTCTGGTTTTGTTTGTGGACTGTGACAGCTCAATGTTAAATATGTATGACACTTGCTCCTGCCTTCTGTCTGTGGCTCAGTGCAGGTTTGATGCCTGGTAGCTGCACTCCTCATTATTTACACAGTGTTGAGTGATTTCAAGGTTGACCTGGTCTATAACAGCTTCTTTAATGAGATTGCTCCCCTTTCTGCCATTCATTAATCAATATGATGTCAGCCATTTTCTTGCCCAGTCTCCAGTACAGTTGTTTCCTAACTTTGTAATCCATCAGAATCACCTGGAAACCTTATTTTTAAAATGCAGACTCAAACTGGAAATCCATATGCAACAAAATGAAACTGAATCCCTTTCTCTCACCATGCACAAAAGTTAACTCAAAATGGATCAAGGAGCTTGATATCAAATCAGAGACATGGCGTCTGATAGAAGAAAAAGTTGGCTACGATCTACATACTGTGGGGTCGGGCTCCAAATTCCTCAATAGGACACCCATAGCGCAAGAGTTAATAACTAGAATCAACAAATGGGACTCTTACTCAAGCTAAAAAGTTTTTTCTCAGCAAAAGAAACAATAAGAGAGGTAAATAGGGAGCCTACATCCTGGGAACAAATCTTTACTCCACACACTTCAGATAGAGCCCTAATATCCAGAGTATACAAAGAACTCAAAAAATTAGACAATAAGATAACAAATAACCCAATCAACAAATGGGCCAAGGACCTGAACAGACACTTCTCAGAGGAGGACATACAATCAATAAGTACATGAAAAAATGCTCGCCATCGCTAGCAGTCAGAGAAATGCAAATCAAAACCACCCTAAGATACCATCTCACTCCAGTAAGATTGGCAGCCATTAGGAAGTCAAACAACAAGTGCTGGCGAGGATGTGGGGAAAAGGGTACACTTGTACATTGCTGGTGGGACTGCAAATTGGTGCGGCCAATTTGGAAAGCAGTATGGAGATTTCTTGGAAAGCTGGGAATGGAACCACCATTTGACCCAGCTATTCCCCTTCTCGGTCTATTCCCTAAAGACCTAAAAAGAGCATGCTACAGGGACACTGCTACATCGATGTTCGTAGCAGCACAATTCACAATAGCAAGACTGTGGAAACAACCTAGATGCCCTTCAGTAGACAAATGGATTAAAAAATGTGGCATTTATACGCAATGGAGTATTACTCTGCATTAAAAAATGACAAGATCATAGAATTTGTAGGGAAATGGATGGCATTAGAGCAGATTATGCTAAGTGAAGCTAGCCACTCCCTAAAAAACAAATGCCAAATGTCTTCTTTGATATAAAGAGAGTAAGAACAGAGTAGGGACGAAGAGCATGAGAAGAAGATTAACATTAAACAGGGATGAGAGGTGGGAGGGAAAGGGAGAGAGAAGGGAAATTGCATGGAAATGGAAGGAGACCCTCAGGGTTATACAAAATTACATACAAGAGGAAGTGAGGGGTAAGGGAAAAATAATACAAGGGGGAGAAATGAATTACAATAGAGGGGGTAGAGAGAGAAGAGGGGAGGGGAGGGGAGGGGGGATAGTAGAGGATAGGAAAGGCAGCAGAATACAACAGACACTAGTATGGCAATATGTAAATCAATGGCAGTGTAACTGATGTGATTCTGCAATCTGTATATGGGGTAAAAATGGGAGTTAAAAACCCACTTGAATCAAAGTGTGAAATATGATATATCAAGAACTATGTAATGTTTTGAACAACCAACAATAAAAAATAATAAAAAATAAATAAAATGCAGACTCTTGAGTCCATATACTGAGTTTGATTCAGTGGGTCTAGGCTAGCACCCCAAAATCTGTATTTTAAAGAGTTACCTCTAGTGACTGATTACAATGCTCCTTGTATCACCCTGAGATACTCTACCATAATTGGTCTGCTAATGCCAGCATTCGTTGGCAATATGGGAAACTCCAATTTACCTATCGGTGACCATTTCTTTGAGCCTGGGAAGGATGATCTATGGCTAAGAAGGACAAGCATCATTCTGTGGGAACCTCCTCTCATCCCTGGAGTTTAATGAGTATGAGCTACAATGTGCTTAAAGATTCTTGGAGGAGACGAGAACCCATCTGAGAAACTTTTGTATATTCAATGGTGTAGATAATCCTGACTAATTTATCCAAACAACTGGCCTCTGGGTTTAGAAACATATGATAAATATCAGATTTTTGCTCCTTCTAATTGGCTCAACTTGGTAGAAAACTTCAATTTCTGGAGACGACAGGGAGGGGTCTCAGGGAGAGAATTGCCCAGGTGGGTTGGGGAGGCTGTTAGCTGCAATGGAAACTGTCTTTGCAAGTAGATAACCCAATTCTTGCTCTAATAAGGTCACCAGATAATTTTAAAATGCCCCTGGTAAAAATAAATAAATGCCTCTGGATCTGCATAGACCTCAAGATGTTGTATGTAGATTCTTCTTTTCCTGATGAAGATGTGAATACCAGGGCACCAATTCCTCACCATCAAAAAGACTTTGCAGAAGCCCCAATTACACAAGGGATTATATTTTTAAAACTTAAGCACACTTTTTATTCTCTTCTAGTATATTTTGAAATATACAATAAGTTACTGTTATCTACTGTGGTATAAAACACTGAAACTGCTTTCTTCTATCAGTACCTGTTGACCAAACTCTTCCCTCCCCTATGCTTCCCAGCTTCTTGATTTTTCAAGGTGATATACTAATTACCCTGATTTGATCATTGCACCTTATATACATTTATCAGAATATCACACTATAACATCAATGTTCCAGTTTAAAAAAAAAACTTGGCTAATGCCAGCCATGCTTCTTATTTAGGATCTTGATGTCCAAAACATCCTGAATATGCTCACTCAGGGGAATAGGAGGCTTAAACTAAGTTTTATTTGAATGTGAGTAAATACTGCAGTAGCATCTTACAAATGTACATCTCTTTTTACAATTTATAAAGTAGTTGCATTTGCATTGTGGCCCTGTGTTGTAGATTGACCTAGAATTCAATGACCTGCCAGCTCTATGTAGTAAGTGGCAGAGCTGAAATTGGAACCTGTCATCTAGTTTCTTCAGTGTCATTTTCACCACATCCACACTGCTAAGAAAATGCTGGGGTTTGATAATGTACAGAGTTCCACTTTGCTATTCTTCAGGTATGAATGATCTACTAAGCACTGCTTTTAAAAAGCTGTATTGTTTGTGACATGAGTATCAGTCATGAGAGTATGAGGGGTTCTGGGAAGGAGCTGGAGAGTTCTTTTAAGGGGGTAGAGAAATCTCATCACTAGACTGAAAAAAACCCAGTCAGCTTTGTGAAAAGGCATTATTTTTCCATTGTTCCTCTTAATTTTAACTCTGCTTGTATATGTGTGTGGCATCTCAATGTAAGTTTAATTTGCATTTCCTCAATAATAAAACTTTCAGAATCTTTCCATGTGCTTACTGGACATGTGCACGCTCTCTTTTGTAAGATTTCTTTAAAAGTTTCTTGAGCCATTTAAAGAAGTTGAGTCATTGCCTTTTTCTTCTTGATCTAGAGGCATTCTTTACATATTCTGTGTAAGAGCCTTATAGTAAATACATTCTCCTACTGAGACTTCCATTTTTTTTTTACTCCTTTAATGATGTTTACTGATGAACAAGAATCTGTCCAATTGTTTATCCATTATTTCCTTCATCATTACTACTTTCTCTGCCTCAGTTAAGAAATTTTTACCTGAATTCACAAAGATCTCATATTTTCTGGAAAATTTCTTTCCTTACCTTTTTTTCCTATTTAGATCTTGGAATTAATTTTGTGTATGAGGTGCAATAGGGATCAAGATTTTGGAAGGTTTTTTTTGATATCAAGTTGATCCAGCAGCATCCATGGAAAAGACGATCATTTTTGCACAGTTGCACTGTTCAGTCTTTATCATAAATCAAATATTCATGACCTATTTGTCTCTTTCAGCATTAATACTAAGTAAAATTTTAATTCTTGTTACCTGCTAATGTAACCACCTTCATTCTTCAAGATTGTCTTGGTTACTCATAGACCTTTGACGTTGGAAACATCTTGCAAATTTCTACCCAAAAAAATCATAACTTGGTTGTCTTTAGATTGAAGTCACATAAAATATGTATACAAATGTGAGAACTAACAACTCTACAATGTAAGTATATCCCTTGACTTATTTAGAAAACAAAGAAATATAAAACTCATAGTATCTTAGATCAATTATAAATGAAATCATATTTATACAAATGGTGATACAGACAATATATTCCAAGATGTTCTGGAATGTACTGCTCAGATGCAGGGTGAGTCACTCCATAATTTTCAGGCACCATTATAACAATGCCAGTTAAAGTTGGAGATACAGAAATTGAGGGGGAATACAATTTACTACTGGAAAATGAATCCCTTGTGGGGTTTGTGTCAACCACCTGCCTGCAAAGAGTGGCTTTCATGTCATCCCTTATTAGCTCCATTATTTTTTTTTCCATCAGACAGCTTTGTTGGAAGAGGGAACATCTTATTCAATTTAATGGACAGAATTTAGATACAACAGCTAATTGTAGAAGCATCTGGAAAAATTACATAAATGAGCCAGTGGTACTCGGAACTTGTGGAAAATGATGTATTCATATGCTAAGAATTGAGATGTGATGCTTCTGGAAATTTTCATGCCACACGGAATTTATTTTCTTGAGATTAAGAGCCAGAAGTTGACATCTTTGCAGAATTACATGAACATTTTTAGTCTTCTGGTCCATCTGACTCCCAGTGCAGGACAGATTTCAGGTGTACTTTGCAGAAGCTGTAGAATTATGGACCATTAATTTCAAAAAGACCTTGGAAGAGAGATTCTGACCTGGCCCTCCAATTTTGTAGAATGGAACACTGAGGCTCAGAGAGGTAAAGTTATTAGTACCTAACCAGTACTAGAGGCCAGGTCTCCTGACTCTCACTTCAGTGCTCATTTCAAGACATCAGCACTTCCCAAAGTAGTCTCAAGGTATAATCCATGAAAAATAGTATCGGGGGAATGAAATACTCCATTTAAAAAAGGAATCTTTGGCAAAGTTTAGGAACTTGTGCATAGCATGTCCTCTTTTGGAAATCTATGATAAACATTAGCGTTTTTGCTATATCACAAAGATGTCTGTTTAACTTTAATCCAGTGTGTCCTAAACACTTAACTGTGGAACAGTTTTTGCTTAAAATGACAGTTTAAGGCATGGGGCTCTCTTAAAGAAACCTGAGGTAGGTATGTGGATCTGCCTAACAGACTTTGCCTGTGATAAAGGCTCTCTATATAACTGTAGGCCATATCCTCAAGTGGTCATTTGGATGCAAAAATCCTCTAACATTTATTAATTGCACTTGCCTGAGCTTTTGCTTATATTACTCCATTTAGTCCTCAAAAACTTCTTTAGAAGGGTAGTTATTATAATTTCTATTTCATAGATGAACCTCTTGGAAATTTTTTACTTTCAAGAATTTGTTCAAAGCCATTCAACTTAGCAGAGAGGATATGATTTCATCATACCTGGCTGTCTTTCCCAGATTTACCTTTACTATTGTGGAGATGCTACCATGTGTTACTGTTCTTTTATAAATCAACTTTATTTAGATAGAATTTACATACAATAAAATGTCATTTAGTACTGTATACTATGTGATGAATTTGGTCAAGTGTACGCATTGTGTAGTTACTTCCGCCATCAGTAGATTGAACCTAAGCCAGATGAAATGCTCTAACTGCAAGTTCTGTGCTTTTATTCTCAGTTCAGTCTTGCTATGGTGTGTTGGGTCTGCTTTGTACAAATCAGGGTTTAGTCAGGGACTTGGCCATGACTGAAAGGTTGATCAGTTGCCCCCGCCTTCCTAATGATGGTTTGTGTCCCTCCTGTGCAGGTCACACATGAGCCTTAAACTTGTGGGGTTCACACATCAAGAATTCCTTTGCCAACTCACTCCCCTCTGGGGTTCCCCTGGTTCTCTCCAGTTCATAGGGACCTCTTTTTACAGATTTCTCTGGCCAGAAAGACAAGATTCCTGTTTGAGTTTTAGTCCCCGTCTTGTTGCTTCACCCTGCTTTTCCACAATTGCTGCCTGCTGTTTGGATATAGCCTGGAGAAAAAAAGAGAAGAGATGGTGGGAAAATCACTAGGCTTCTCCAAATTTTGATTGCTCCAAAATATCCTAGTTTTGTTTGCTTTTTTTGAGAGCTCAGTAATTGATATGTATTTTTTGTCTGGTTGTAAGTAGCAATAGATGGGGGTTGTGATGGGTATGGGCCTCCATAGAGGGACCAGAACACTCCATTTACTTTTAAATGTACTTAATTTTTATTATAAGACAATTAATAGATGAAACAGCTGGACTTTAAGGCCTGTTTGTAAATACTCCTGAAAGTAAGAACTTACTATATTAGTCAACTAAATCAGGGAAAAAATTATTCACAAGCTCCTTGGCTTGAGCCTCTTGTACTGGCAGGGTAAGTTCACTTTTTCCCAGTCTCTGAAGGATCAAATACATGTTCTTGCCACTATGTGTTCTATCCTAATCATTTTAGGTCTGATCACAAGTCTCTATGAATATATCCTTGAAACCCAGGATCAAAAGTTAAGACACAAACTCCTATGCTAGAAAGCATTGCATCCTCTTCATTGCTTTTATGAAAATAATATCCCTTGGAAAGTAAAAATGTGTTCCTCTTGAAAATATTTCTTATAATGTGGAGGATTTTAAAGTAACAAAACGACAATGAAAATGAACTATAATCTCATAATCCAGAGATGATCGTTTGACATTTTCTCTTTGCTTGCACAGCTTGGAGAAATGCATCTTTAGCTTTTGTTGGCAAATTTGCCATAAGATTAGCCCTGGAATAGAAAAAAGGATTGAGCATCAACTCCAGATACTTTATACATATAAAATACACACCTTTAAAATAATTTTGAAGAATTTAGTAACAGATTTAATTCAGTATATACAGATGTGCAGTTCATTATTCTAAAACAAAACACTGTAACATCCCACTTATTCCAATTTTGAGTAAAATTACACCCAAAATCTTCCCCCAAAAGAAAAATGAAAATCATGGACGATTTCTTCCCTACTATGTTAGCTTCCTAGAGCTGCTGTAACAAAGAACCACCCACAGGTGGCTTAGATGGTTCTGGAGGCTGGAAGTTGAATAGGCAAAGCACCCATCAGCAGGGCTCGCTGTCTTTGAGACTCTGGGTGGAATCCTTTTTCTCTCTTCCTGCAATGTTGCCAGCTGTCGGTCCTTTCTATTCCTTGACTTAAAGTTGGGTCACTCCAGTCTGCCCTGTCACATGGCCTTCTCCCTGTTTTCCCTTCTTACAAAGGACACGAGATTTGGGGCCTATCCTAATTGAGCATAACCCCCATCTTAACTTGATTATCTCTATTTGTAGAGATCCTATTTCCAAATGAAGTTTACATCCTGAGGTACTAAGGCTTATGACTTCATCTTTTACATATGGGAGACATAATTAAACCCACAGTACCTGCCATTTCCCGTCCTTTACCCCATTCCACTGGGAACATTTTCCTCTAACCAGGACACCTACCTAATCACTGTGACCAGTAGAGAGGATTCGGACTGAAATGTGTGGCACATCCTGGGGGTCTCTCTTGATGCAATGCCCTGGTCACCACCTTCCCTGCTTCCCACCTCTACCAGCCTTATAACCCCTTCCACTCCCCTTTCTTCCCCACTCCCTGTCCCTGGATCTCTGGTAAATTAGAGTTAGAAGCTTACTAGAATTGAGATCTCTGGTGTTCACAAGAACAAAAATCTGAGGGTAAATGGGGAATTTTGGAGAAGAAATATTTTTCTTCTTAAATTTCCAGATTTTGATTCAGAAACCGTCATTGAACATCTGTTATGTACAGGCATTAAGCCAGTTTCCTCTAAATATAACATCATTTATTTAAAGCATTATATAGCTTTTCCTGATGAGGATTCCTTTTGAGGTAGGTTGAGTCACACAGTAGGTAAATCTCAGACTAGGCTTTACATCCCCAATGGCAATTGAAAGTATAGAAATTGAAATAATGAGTCTGTTTTTGACCTTTGACAGCTGACAGGCTTTTAAGCCTTGCCCCCTCTTCCTCTTGGGTCCTACCTCAGGCAAGTCAATAAGAAAATGGACTTGATCCTTCCCTGGTGTAAGCAGAAGTTCAAACCATGCACACCCAGCTGTTGCTCACTCTGGCCTTGTCCCAACTACAGTATAAACCAAAGCTACCTCCCTACTCCCTTTGCTTAAACTGTTTTGAATGGCTTAGTGTCTACTCTTGCTCTCTCCAGAAAGCCTCATTAGGTGAGGGATAACTTTTTCAGCCCTTTGGCGCATATGTGACATCATCTCTCTCCACATCTGTACCACTTTTGCAACCACAGATAAAAACATTCAAGTCAATTGAGTGCTGCTTTGTTGATCTTCAGAGGACTAGTATGAGCATGTAGTCGCCATATATTTGGCTAGAGGAGACTTGAAGCCATGCATTTAGTATTCAGGCCCTTCCTCCCCAGCAGTGTACTTGGTGGAGCTGATGGTGGGGAGAAGGTTCTGCTATTGCCCTGCTCTGGGCTCATCACTCATTGGTAAAGATCTTAAATCTTGCCCTTGAAATCCAGTCTGCTTGCTCAATGCTATTTGGGTGTTATCCCAAGACCCTATATCCATATACACTTAATGTGAAAGCTGATTGATTATGTTGGGCACCAAATGCATTCTCTGGCACTTATTTTTTTCCCCTTCTAGGTAAGGATTTATTTGTTCTATAGAGAAATTGGTGGCTGTGTGTATTGTGCGTGTGTTAATGTATAATGCAGGATTAATTTGAAAAGTACATGGAGGTCTGAGTGTGCATTATGCAAAAATAGCTTGTATTATGAACGTTTGAGTTAACATGCCGGCATGCAGAAATGTTCAGGGGATTTGTGGTTCAGTTCAAGTGACACCAGGATTGAGCCTTTTAAAAACAGACCATTCTCAGCATAATGATTCTATAATTTATTCAGCCTCAGACATCCAGCACTGTTGAATTCTGTGTTAAATAACCCAATTGGTGTATATGAAAACAGCTTCCTATAATTTAAACCCTTGGAATCAGCCCAACTGTATAATCTTGGCCTCAGCAAATACTTGAGGATGGTAGAAGGGTAATATAGCATACCTCTAGGTATATGTCCATACATAGGGCTTATCCTCAGTTGAGCATGGCTGTCTTCAGATAGTGTTTGGAATCACATTCTAGCTCCCTAATAGACCCTTTTCCTCCCCATGTCTAAGAATTTTGACTCAGGAATATAGACTGATTTCTCAGGAGTCTAAGCATATAACATCATTGCAAAGGGAATCGCAAAGTCAGCCATGGTTGCATGTCAGATTCTAAGGAGGTAAGCTCTATAGGCTTGTGTGGGTTATACCAAGGTAGTCCTAGCACAGTGCTGTTAGTCACTCTGAATGCAGCAATGATTAATCATGCTAATGGTTGAGGTAGAACTTTGTGCACAAATAGGACCTTGAGATAGTGGATGTAGTCATGCAGGATATTTTCACTTGTGAAGATGGGCTGCTTGGAACCATCATCACACGGTTCAGGCTGTGTATGAGAGATGTCTGCCTGCAGACATGTCATCCCTGCAGGAGCTATCTGGGGATCAGAGATAAGAATGACCTTGGCCTGTCTTATGTGGTACAATCAGCTTGAAGTTAGTTTGGGGGTTAGAGAAAACAAAATGGCAAGATGTTCATGCTGGAAGAGTGTATTCAGGGCTTATTTCTCCTTAACTGTGTAAGCCACTCATATCATTGGGTTTAAAAGATGGGCTTGTTCAGTGGCAAGAATTAGGCTTTAAGAAAATCTTTTTAGCCTTAGAATTGTGAAATGTTAAAGGACATTCTTGCTAGAGTTTTGCCCCTACCTCCCTAGTAGAAAGGGGAATGAAATTGTTTTTAGTGTGTATGATGTTGAGGACTAGAATATTAAATTCTGGAACTTTCTGATGCAGCTCAAATTTGTCACTTGGGATTTAGGCTCCTTACTCGTTTTCACTTGGGCACCCTGTTAAGATAATAGAAAATCAAATGGCTCTAATTTTCATGGTTTTGAGGTTAGGAATTAATAATCCTCATTTTTAAGTCAAGACTCAGAAGTTGGTGTGTAGTGCTAACAAGTAGTGGAGCTTGGCATTATTTTTGTTGTATGGGGCTACAAGTTCTATGATCTGAAACTGGCCCCATGTATGGAAATATTGAATATTATTTTCTTCTTTGTGGTTCATCGTCATAGGTACTATGCTGAAATAGAAGGAATTTTCAAAAATTTATTTTAAAGGTTCTATCAGCTTGAACTATTAGTGCATTCCTTGGGTCTAACAGAAGGGAACATAGTCTGATTATTTTTTAGTTTCATTTATAAGGGCAAGTATAATACAAGGTCCTTTAATTGGTAGCTTTGGAATTTAGACAACTAATTTAAACACATTTAAGAGGATTCAGATACAACTCAGAGCTGCTCTGGAGGACAGATACTTTCCTCTGTAAATGGCAAGTACTCATCTCTCAAGATTCGGCATAATTATTGCTGCTACTTCCCTGGGTCCTCCTGTTATCACAAGAACACTGAGCCTCCGGTCTATAATTGGAAGTTAAGACAATATATCTGTTGAAGTCTTGCTTGGAAAACAAAGATTATGCTAGCTATTTCAAACAAAAGGCATCTAATACAGGGGAAATATTAGTATTAGGAAGAAACAAAAAGACACATTGACACAATCCAGGTATTAATAAGAGTAGAAAATAGTGACATTCCCTAAGATTTGGGGGGGAGACAGAGATGTGATTCCTAGAATCTAGAAGTTTAGAGAAGAGGACCCTAGGCAGTGGCACTCAGATTTCTGAGGGGGTGCTTTGTCTTGTGCTGGAACCTTGGACCAAGGAGTGCTGTATGGCTGGTTGTCAGACCCCAAGGAGGTGACTCCTGCTGAGGTTGAGCGTCAGTGGAAGCTGGAACCTGGGGGTACTGCTGCCTCCGGCACTGGAGGAACACTGATAAGACCTGGCAGCAGGGAGTCCACTCTTCCCACCTCCTTTATTCCAGTAGAAATTGTTCAGAATCGAGGACCTAAACATCTTAGTGGTAGGTCCAAGACCATCTACAGATGAGCATGGGAAACCTGGGCCTTAAAGTAAATAAAATAGGCACCTGGACTTCCCCCTGGAGATCTCAAGGACTTGGTTGGAAAAAAAAAGAGGGAAACCCAGAAAAGGGGCTCATGGATGCGAGTCCCAAAGCAACACTGAATGTGAGGCCCCTAGATGGGGCGACTGAGGCTAATTAGTATAATCCCTGTTGTGGTCTGTCATGTTTTGCTTTAAACTTGAAGGAAGACCTAACTGTGAAGAGCTAGGGGAAATAATTGGAAGACATGCTGGGTTTATCTCACTGGCTCAATCATGGGACTTCCATAAAAGGTTTAGCGAGAAAGGCCTTGCCTGCCCTACCAGTCCGTATTAAATTGGTGGGTTGATGGAATGGATAGATAGGAGAAGGAAGGAAAGGAAGGCGGTTAAAGACATTTGTCCCTGGCTCTCCAGCTGAAGGGTCCTATAGAGTAAAAGCAGAGGAAGTCCTGCCTGGCTCACTGTGAACCCCTTATAGAGATCGTGATGCCATAAATTCATTTTTATTTCCTTAGTTAATGAGGTTTAAGAAATGGTGAAAAACTAGAGCTGCTCTGGAGGACAGAAGCAGGTGCCTGTCATTTTCTTTGCATAAATTCCTGCTGTGCACACCAACAGCACTCGTGCTGCCTGGCCATCGCAGCCAGCTCCTGGCTAAGCAGACTGTGCTGGGCATGTCCCTTCTGTGTCAACTCCCCTCTGAGTTAGTGCCCTTTTCCTCACTATCCTGTAGACTATTGCAGAACATCGTCCATGCTGAACACCATAATAATGGCCTCCCTCCTATCAAACTGTAAGAAAACAGCCCCAAACTGGTAGAAAAATGGGGAAAAGATGTAAACAAATATTTCCTGGGAAAAAGAAATACTGAAACAAGTGGAAAGATGTTCAACTGTTTTCTTTTTCTCACCCTTGGTGCTGGAAATAGAACCCAGGCTTACACACATGTTAAGCACATGTTCTATCACTGAACTGCACCCAGCACCTCAGCCTCCCCCTTAATGAGAAAAATGCAAATTCAGAGTGTGACAATGTGCTGCCCCAGGTTGGCATAGATCTAGCAGTTTCCCTTCCTACATTCAGGCAGAAATATAAAGTGGCGACTCTTCTTGAGAATGGTTTGCAATACCTATGAAAAGTGATCTGGCAATTTCACTTCTAGGATTTTACCATTCACGTATAATTTCACATGTATGAAATGAGATATGAGTAACGCAGCATTGAATACTCTTGTACATAAGAGCAAGAGATTGGAATAGACACAGGTGTATCAAGCCACTGAGTAAATGTATGATGGCACGTTCAGCAGAATTTTTCACAGCCAATAGTATCTGTGGCATTTGCATTCAAGTACAATATGTATTTAAGAATGAAAGGTTATATATTATAGTTTTGTGCATGGAATATCTAGGAGGACAAATGAGGAGCCAGAAAGGAACCTCTAGGGAGAGAGGAATTGAGGGCTTGGATTTGTGGGAGTGGGAGGACATTTCTTTTCCCTAACTTTTGGAATTTATGTTATGCCTTACCTGTCCATACCACCCCCCCCAAAAAAAATAGTAGATGAAATGGGGGTGGTAGTTGTTGGTCCTTTCTAAGTCTTGCTGGAGGAGACCTGAAGAGGACAGGAGCTTTGAAGGCAGGCTGTCTCCTGTGGAGGGAAGGGTAGATGAAACTACTAGAAAGTGGAATCTCCCTGCTCTAGCATCAGAGCGTTCATCTCCATGTTTCCTTAGCACTGTTCTCCCACCAGCCAGGCTCTCGGTTCTCTGGAGCCTGCACCACAAATGGCTATGCCCTGTGTGCTTGCAGCCCCCTCCTCTCAGAAGCCAGCTCTTCTCTTTCCAGACCCCCAACCCTTGGCATAGCACTCAGCACACGGGGAAAGCTAAGAAATGGTACAGCAACTTTTCATTCTTTCACATTGGGAACACCCTGGGGTCATGATTTGTCTTTTCATGTCTAATTCTTGTCTCAGTGTAAGTCAGCCTTTTACTCTCTCTGGTATCCCCTGAATGTAACCTAGTGCCCCGAACATAGAAAGAGCTCAGTAAATGTTCAATGATAAGAATCACAACAATGATTAATCTCGGATCCTTCCCAGCCAAATGGCAAGAACAGAGCCACATTTTCCCTGTGGATATCAGGCAGCCTCTAGGAAGGGGCGGTGGCAGGCTCTGAATGCAAAGCTTCTCCAAGCCTAAATTAGCATTTGACCTATGTGTATTGTCAGAAGTGGACTAGGAACATGCAGAGGGGGACTGTCACAGGTTCTTCTGGAGCCATGACCTCAAGCTCCAGGTGCTGAGACATCATTAGGAAAAACTGGATAGATCCAGGCCACATAGCTGACCCTTGCGGACATTGCCTGTCACTTGAGCAAAATCAGAGAGCAGATGGAAGGCTGGTTCCACGCCCTGAAGTGACCCACAACTGAGGGAGTATCTGGAAACCCTACAAGGAGTCCATCATATAAATATTGGGCTCTGAGGTCACAAACATCCACCAGATGCTGCTGCAGCAGCTGAGACCCCTTCCCTGGAGGCCAATAATTAACCCCATGTAGATGCTACCAGAAGAGAATAAACAACTGGGAAAAAAAAATTCTGAAGAATTTCAGCCTTCCTGTCCCACTGCTCTCTGAACAGGCAGTACAAGGAGGCAAGTGGTGCCAACATACTCCAGGAACATAAAATAGCTTTGCTCAGATGCTTGGGATTCACTTCTCCTCCACCCTCTGTATTGTCTTCTCTGCCCCGGTGATCAACTGGCTCCAGGTGTTGGATTCCAAGCACAGTCGCAGGTGAAAAAAAAAAAAACAAAACAAAACTTCCCTGTGAGTGTGTCTCAGATTGCCCAGTATTTGCTCCTGCCAGGTCTCCTAGAGGATTAGGAAATCCAGGCTGCCCAAGGAGTTAGGGGGGCCTCAAAGGAATGAGGGGGCACCACCCCCAGCTGGTGTGGTGTGGTGTATCTGGCAATACTTGCCTGCTGTCCCCAGCAGACCCACCCTTGGGGCCATCATCCAGAACAGAGAGCCAAAGGGGAACACAGTGTTCCTTCAGAGTGAAGTCTTTTAGGCACAAAAATGTCTTTGTCACCTTAGTTGAAAAAAGTGTGTGAGTCATTGTATACGTCAGGTAGATAGCCTCATAAGTACGTCACTAAAACTGTGCCGTGTTCTTCTGACGTTGCTGCAGTGAGCTGGAACACTGCCTTCTGTTCCAGGATGGGACACCCCCACCCCCTCCTGACCAAGTGGTCCCTCAGGATGTGAGCTTGTCTTATTATGCACTTCCCTGGGGAAGGAAAGATGACTAGGGATGTGAATATTTTAGGACTATACTCTCTTAGAATCAGAAGGGCCTAAGGAGGAGCCTCCCATCAGAGGCAGACATTTTTCGGGAAGTCCTTCCTACTGAAGAGTTGCTCAAAGTTCCTCAAAGCCGAGTGCTGGGAACTCAGGTGCCCGCTCATCTGTAGGCTCTAACCACTATAGATTGTCTTTTGTAGTAACCTCTTGAAAATCTGCCTCTCAAAACTTTTACCTGCCGGTCTCATTTTGTCATCTGGAGTGATGTGGCATAAGTGTAATTCCCTCTCTATGTGACTTTGTGGCCTTCTTCCAGGCTGAATGTTGGTTTATTTGTATGCCCAAATAGCGGACCCTTTCTAGACCTCCTGGAAGTGGCTTATGTGTGACAGAGCTGCTGGTTAGGCGTGGCGCTTGGAATTGGTCAGCCTTGTTTGAGTCTACAGTCATGTGCATGAGCTTTTACTTATTCTCAGGCTGAGCTAAGCTATGTTCCCCCACTAGTCCCCTGATTCCCATGTGGCCTGAGATGACAACAGCAGTGACCATGGCTACTGTCCAGGGCCAGGCAGCCATGCTCCCACATGGCTTCATAACCTATGCTCCTGCTGTGGGTTAATCTGAGGAAGAGCAGCTATGGTGTCAGCAACTCTGACTCTAAGCAAAGCCCTTGGTCTCTGGAGTGGGTGACTTTGATGGAGGGCCCTATGGGGTCATTTCCCTCCCCTGGACAATGACATAAGAGCCCTTACTTCATCCCTGGGCCATTCTGATTCCTCTTTAGCAGAGATATCTTGACATTCATTTGACCTGTCCCTGTGCTGCCACCTCCTGATGCCCAGGACTGCCTGAGTGGTCTTTGCTCCTGCGGGATAAGCACCCTGCTGCCTGTGAGCTAGAGGCTGGAGGGGCATTTATGGATAGTGCCACCATCATAGCATCCCCTGAGCTAGGACACTCTTCTCATCCATCTCCCACACCCTTCTTATTCCAGGACCTAGGAGATGAGCTGCCTTTTCCAAATAGCATTTGTAAAGTTCAAACTATATTTTTCTGAACTCAGAACTGTTCTGTGCTTCTGTCAAGTTCCTTTGGAGGAAGGCAAGGGGAGGCTCACGTATTTAATCAACACCAAAGAGACAATGGACTCGGTATTCTCCAAAGAAACCCTGGCCACCAGCTGAATCCCAGACACAGCCAGCCTGCCTGTGACTAGCCCGTAGGAGCAGGGCGAGCCTGGAGTGGGCCTGACTAACCTGGCAGCAAGCACTGGAAGATAGTTACATATTTAAGTCTTGTTCCCTGATACCTCCAGCTTTCAAACCGATCATGCTTCTCAGTATGTTGATGAGCAAACTAGATTTTTGCAGACACAGCTAGTGGGTGCAGCAAGGTAAGAACAAAGCCATCTTTGACAGCAGGCAGGAACATTCCCTTCCTCGTCCCAGTGGTGTCTGGCATTCATAACCCACAGTGGCTTCTGAGAGCTCTGGGAGCATCCAGCTGCTGCTGCTGGGAGTTTGGTCTTAGCGTTCTGTTCTTTGCTTCAAAATTCAAGTTTAGTAATTTGGAATTGTTTCACAACAGCTTTAGAAGAGGGACATGTCAGATGCACTTGCTGATGTCATCTTTTCAGATATACACAAAGTTCAGACATTATTCTTTCTCTTTGCCCCCTCACCCCTTTTCCACTCCTGGCAGATTGGTTTGGGGGTGGTAGGAATTGGGTGAGTGGATGTGTTTCTGCACTGCTGTCTCTTTAAGTCCAGGTGATCATGGTCAGCAAATGCCAGATGCCTCTTCCTCCAAGTCACATCCACAGGAGTTGATGATGCCTAGATTGAGAGCGCTTCTGCCAGTTGACCGAGTGTCCTGCAGGCTGGGAAAATGGAGGCCAAATGGACATATGGGGTATGGTTTCTTGTACATGGTCTTTGCCACAATCATGATTTTCAGTTATCTGAAGTAAGCCTTGGCAGTCTCCTAAATGAGTACTCTGAATTAACAATGCATATGTTTCTTCATTGACCAATTTACCATGCATGTCCTGGTCCCAGTCACCTGGGAAGAAGGCAGCAGATTCTTAGGCACTTAGATCCGGTTCTACTTCTGGTCCAAAGGAAGAATCTCTGTCATTGTGTTCTGGCTCACTGGCCATCCTGTCCCTGTCCATATTCCCCCAGGAACAGGAAACTCATTCTTTTGGGTTGGCTTCAGTGCCAGAGTGCTTCAGCTGGCAAAGTGTCCCTTTGCCCCCATTCCTTCCTCCTAGCCCTGTCCTCTGCATGCTCAGGTGTTTTCTCGGCTCTTCCAGGGTTAGCTGTTTGTTTGGGGGTCAGCCATTTTCGCTTCTCCATAGTCTTTGTGTTTCCAGGCAAATGTCACTAGATCTATCAGCCACTCTTCCTGTAACATGGTTCCAGACCTTTCCCAATTCCACCTTTGTGTGGTGGATTTGGAAACAAAAAGTGCTAATAAGTTCAACTGTTTTTGATCTTGTTCAATTTTATCTTAAATATTAGTGTCAGCCTATCATCCCAGCCTACTCAGACTTGGAATCCTGTCTCCTTCCTGTTTCCTCCATGCCTTTTATCATCTCCATGTCTGGATCACAGAGCAGTAGTGGAAGTGAACTTATTCTATGGGTGAAATGCTTGGTGTTCCTGGTCTGCCCTCGGGCTTCAGTGGCATTCTGATAAGGCCTCAAATGAAGGTGCAGACTGTGCCTGTAAGAAGAATTGAGGCTGCCTGTCTAAATGCTAAGCTCGCAGTAGGTGCTTCATAATTACAATAGACCCATCTTGGATGTATTTTTTCTGAGATTGTAGTAAACTGTGGTCAATTTCATCCCAAACATCTTAATGGAAAATTATAGAAATAAACAATTCACTAGGTTTAAATTGTATGCTGTTCCGAGTATCATGATGAAATCCTGTGCCAGCTTGCTTTGTACCTGGGACATGAGTTACTCCTTTGTTCACTGTATTCACACTGTACATGCTTCCTACCCAACATCCTCATGACTCCACGATTACCCAAAGCAGATGATCCTCCTTGTGATGGATCGTCAAAAGACCTATAGTATCCCAACACCATGTCACAATATCTATGTCACTTATCTCACTTCATCTTGTCAGGTAGGCATTATATCATCTCATGTCGCAAGAAGCAGGAATATAGGACAATAAAGTATGAACAGAGAGAGATGCCATATTCACATAACTCTTATTACAGTACATTTATAATTGTCTTTATTGTAAATCTCTTACAGCACCTAATTTTTAAATATTGTATTATGTATAAGAAATAGCATATGTAGGATTGAGTACTATCCACAGTTTCAGGCATCCCTTGTGGGTCTTAGAATGTACTCCCTGCAGATAAGGGAGGACGGCTATACAGGTGTGGGTGAGTGGTTGTCAGAGTAAGGGGCCTGACTCACAGCACACTGCCCCTTTGTTTGAGGAAAGTGGCTTTCTTAGCTCTTTTGCTATGCAGCATCTGCTGTGTTATATGGCATGTCATGAATTACCAATGAACCATAGTCCTAATTAGGCTGTATTAGAAACCCAAGTTAGAGAAGAGAAACATCTGTGGAAAAAAATGTTCCGACTGTGCAGCCTCTGGCCCCAGTGGCTGAAGTTGGGCTGTGGCGTCAACTGCAGAGGACAATTTTGTGGGAAATAGGTCCCCATTGATCCTAGAGAGACAGGAAAAAATGTGCGTTTTCCAGTACCACCTTCTGCTTGTGCTGTCAGAATAAGAAAAGTGGCTCTGGCTTATTCTTCCCGCTTCCTCAATTTCATGTGAAATGATTTTACTTGATGGCAGTGAGTGCTTCGCCAAGTGTCTCCCTGCAGGGCTTGTAGGGGGAGCTGGGTGAAGGATGAAAAATGTGGCGGAGGTTGGCTTCATCAGGATGTGAAATTGACTGTGAACAATGTGATTTATTAAAGACCACTGTTGGTGCTGGTTACAATGTGCACATGGCACCTAGCAAGGGACTCTTGTGCAGAATGGAGCAAGCTCCCTGAGGATGACCGCAGCTACCTGCTTCCTTCATCTCCCTGCTGAATCCCCTATGGAGTATCAGCCAATATCAGGGCGCAAATAATTGTGCTTTGGCAATTTTAATAAAGGGTCATTCAGGTACTGGGAACGTGCTCTGCAGTGCCCTTGGTCTAAATTAAGCAGTAACCAAGACAAAGAATGTAAGCATGCCCACCCATGCTGCTTCTGTCCCCTTACGTAGAGAAATAGAGGCCCCAGGAGGTGGGCTGACCCAAGTGAATTAGTGATGGCTGAGGTCTGAGAAACAAACATTTTGCTTCTGCCTATTATGAGATGATCACCAGGAGTAGGGGAATGGCAGGAGATTTACAGGCTGAGGAATTAAAGGAAGTGAGACCTGTTAGAAGGCAGAGGAACCTGGTTTGAGTCTTTCCATCAGGTGACCCAAAACAACTATTTCCTGAGCTTTGGTGGCCAAAGGAGTTACACAGCCTCAAGCTCAAGTGTAGTTTGATGACAATTAGCTGTTAGACCCTGGGAAAGTGACTTCACTCCTTTGAGCCTTAATTTCCATATCTGTGAGAACTGAGAAATGGAGCTAACAATACTTGCCTGAGAAGGAGGTTGTAGGACTGAAATGAGCCAAGCAGAGTACTTGGCAACAAATAATGCTCAGTAATCTCCTCTGGTCATGAGAGTGCAGTCTATTAACAAGGTCTGTCATTAGAAAGCCCTTCCCTTGGCTTTCTTCAGGTTCCCCTTAGAAGAGTGGTTTCCAAAGTGTGACCCCTGGATTATCAACATTCACATCACCAGGGAACTTGTTAGAAATGCACATCCTCAGGACTGCCCAGACCTGCTGCATCAGAAACTCTGGGGTAGGGCCCTGTAATCTGGGTTTAGCATGCCTTCCCAGTGATGCAGGTGCAGACTATTTTAGGGTTCCCTGCTTCAGTTGTAAACACACAAGAACCATCTAGTTCTCCTCTCTCGGGATATAAAAGAGCAGAGTTTTTGAAAACTCAGGCCTAGAAGCCTGGGTTTGAGTCCCAGGTTTGTAACTTACATAAAGGTCAGAAACTTTCAGTAGAATCCTAAAGTATCAAGAGCCCATTCCTCAATATCTGTCCATATCCCCATCTGTTTAGAAATAGGCCTACCAATTTATAGGCTTAGAAATCTGGGCAGCTGTATCCTCCCCTTGTCCATCCTTCAATAAGGGAGCCAGCCCTCTGACTGGAAAAGGTTCCTGCCCTATTGCTTTATTAAAATTAAAGCTCTCAATTAGCCCTGGTAGAAGGACTTTAGGCTTAGGACTATTTGATGCATGGCTCCAGAATATCTCCTGGCTACAGCTACTGGAGTAAATATGATTTAAATAAAGCACCTTATCAATTCCCCTCTCCATATCTGAACATTGTTAAACGTAAAGTGCTGTCAGGAGCCAGCGATTTTAATAAAGGCAGTGTGCCTAAAGTTATCTGAATAATTAATGGATGATGGTAGTGAACTTGGCGGGATGGTGCAGAATGTCAGGGCAACGGTGGGGATGTCTCCAAGACCTGAGCCAGCATGCCAGGAGCTGGGGGTCTGATGCAGGAGCAGGTACATGAGACCTCAGACATCATCCCTTTTCTCATATCAAGAGCCTCTCCCAGTTCTGGAATCTGCTAGCTGTGTGGTCTGTGATAAGTTATTTACATTCATGAGCCTCTACTTTTCCCTCTTAAAATGAGAACAGTAATTTCTACCTCAGAGGGTTGTGAAAAGTAACGAAGATTGCATAACCCTTGTAAACTCTACAGTACATTGCTTAGTCTTTGTAAACTCTTTTCATGAGGACAGAGACTCTGATGCTAGATGGCTGAGAAGCTAGGCAGGAAGCAGGCGTCCCTGCAAAGCCTGTTCATAAGCCGATTATAAGCCGTTTTCTTGTAGAAATGGTTAACAGTAGGATATGGCCTTTGAAAAAGCCCTGCGAGAGCCAAGATGGCAGTCAGGGCCTCAGGAGTATTGCCCAACATGACGGCTGAGTGAACCTTTGATAGGGTAATTGATGGCTCCTACACAATTCAGCAACTCTGTTAACTCCTCTCCCATTAGGAGGGATTGATTTCTTCGTGGGATAGGAGTTTGTGCTGATTCAGCGGTCACAGCTTTCCTCCTCCTGAACTGATTTGCATAGTGAAGAAAGAGTCCTCAGGGCTGGGGTGTGGCTCAGTGGTAGAGCGCTCACCTGGCCCTGGATTCAATCCTCAGCACTACATAAAAATGAAAATATAAAACAGAGGTATTGTGTCCAACTACAACTAAAAAAAAAATAAATATTTAAAAAAAGAAAGAGTCCTTTGGTTCTCCTATTCCTCTTTCAAGGCCCCAGTGGAAGAAGGCACGATTAGAGGAGCCCAATATTTGGTCCTATAACTCAGTCCCCCTGTCTGGAGGGAGTTGGAGTGAAAACACATCATCACTTAAAAAACTGTGTTCCCTTATAATTTCTGTTTGAATGTTTTGGGGATATAAACGGCCCAGGACATTGTACCCCAATGCTGCAAGTCTGTGATTTGCTAACGTTCCTCTTATGGTTTAGATCTGGAATATCAGTCAAAGGCTCATGTGTTGAGGGCTTGGTCCCCAGTGCAGCAGTGTTCAGAGGAGGGACTTTGGGGAAATGGTTGCATCATGAGGGTTCTGATCTCATTAGTGGATTAATCCATTGATAGGTGAATAGGCTCTGGGGGAGGTGGGACCTAGTTGGAGGAAGTAGGTCATTGGGGGCATGCCCTGCAAGGATATTTTTTGCCCCTGGTGTGTGTCTCTGCCTCCTGGCTGCCATGAGGTGAACAGCTTTTCTCTGCTATGCCCTTGGCCATGTTTCTGCCTCACTGCAAAGAAGCCTAAAATCAAAGAAGTCAGCTGACATTGAACTGAAACCTCTGAAAATGGGAGCCAAGATAAATCTTTACTCCTGTAAGTTTTTCTCAGGTATTTGTTGCAATGGCACAAGCTAACATGGTCCCAGTGCCACCTTTTGTTAATGTCAGCTTTATGAAAAATTAAATAATGCACAGTAAGAGGCATCCATTTGAGGCATGCAACAGAATGAATTTGCCACTTGTAAATACCATTCCTGCAATCAAGATACAAAATATTTCTCATCACAGAAGGTTCCTAGTGTCCCTTTGCAGTCCCTCTCCCTCTGACCCAGCTCTTCATAACCTTTGATTTTTTTGTGTGTGGTTATAAATGAGTTTGCATTTTATGTAAATGGATTATTTTGTTAAGGGCTTCTTTTAGCATAATTTTTGTTTATTGTACACAACATAAAAAATAGGATTTTAACCAATTTTAGGTACCGTTCAAGGGCCTGAAGTATATTCTCACTGTTTTTCAGCCATCACCATCTACCATACCTGGAACTTTTCTCACTTTGCAAAACTAAACCTTTGTAACCTTTAAACACTAGCTTCCCATTCCTCTCTACCTTCTAGATCCTGGCTGGAAATTGCTTGTGAATTTGACTACTCTAGGAAGGTCACGCAAGTGGAATTATGGACTTCTTTCTTTTGGGTCTGACTTACTGTGATATCTTCGAGGTTCGCTCATGTTGTAACCTGGGTCAGCATTTACTTCCTTTTCTAAAGGCTGAAAATATCTCATTGTACATATATACCACAATCTGTGTATCCTCTCATCTATTGATAGACACTTAGGTTGCTTCTACCTTTTGGAAATTTTGAATAATTGTGCTGTGAGCATTGGTGTACGACTGTCTTTCCCAGTTCCTCTGCCAATGCTTTGGGGTGTGTGTTTCGTAATTCTATGTTGAATTTTTTTAAGGAATATCCATAATGTGGCTGCACCATCTTACAACATTGCCTTTGGTATGTTTTGTTTTTGTAAGTTTTTCAAAACATTTTATTGGTCCATAATAATTACACAGAATGGTGGGTTTCATTGACAATATTGTGTTTTAAACAAAGTTTTTCATCAGCTTTTTTTTTTTTTTTTTTTTTTTTTGTCGGGGAGGATACTGGGAATTGAACTTGGGGACACGCAGCCACTGAGCCACATCTCCAGCCCCATTTTACATTTTATTTAGAGACAGGGTTTAACTGAGCTGCTTAGCACCTTGCCATTGCTGGGGCTGGCTTTGATCTTTCGATCCTCCTGTCTTAGCCTCTGGGATTACAGGCATTCACCACTGTGCCTGGCTCATCAGACTTCTTGTTCTGATTATTTCCTTACTTTACAAAAGACACACCCTTGGACTTCTTGTACTCCTGTGTGATGATGATCTTTTTCTTCAGTATCTGAGTTTCTGCCTTTCCAGGTCTTTCAGACTGATTTAATTGCTCAGAACATTGCTGAGTCAAGATAACTTCAAGTAAAATTTTACTGCTTAATTTCTCTTAGCTCTAGTTATTTCCCTCTGTGTCCTACCTGGTGCTCATTAGCTATAGTTATTGGAAAAATTCCTTGTTATCCTATTACCTGTATCATTATACAACTATCTACATCCTATTAACTCTTTCCACCTACATTAGCCTTTTTGAGAGAGACTATTGTGCCATACATCATACTTATATGTGTTTAGCTATGTTAAGTAATCCATTTTAACTATGTTACCCAATCTTTTGCAACTGTGGTTTGACTTCCTAGCAACCTGTTCATAATACCTTCAATGCTGCCGAGGTATGATCTGTTAAAACTCATCACTCACTTAGATCTTGTTTTGTCCGGGTATCAAAAACCCAGTAGGAAGTTAAACGTATCACTGATTCTAGGGACTCGACCTTGAATGTACAGAGAATGTAGAGGGTCTCAGTTCTAAAACACCCTTTTAAGAAGGCTCTTTTCCTTTGACCAGTGCTGTACTGTTTATCAGGCTGCATGAGTCATCTTAGTGGTCGGGGGGGAGAGCATGCACATGTGCTTGGGGTGTGTTGAGGGGCTGCTCAGTGTTGGGAATGAAGGTTGGAAAATAGGAAGCTGGGTGAGGAGCAAGATCATGGAAGTCTGAGCAAGGAAAGCCGGGGAGAGGTCAATGTTTCTTTGTCACAACAGAACCCTTTTTGACACCATCATTTTGTGATGACTGACAAGGCTGTGTGACTGCTCATCATAGAGGCTCTGGGAAAGTTGCCAGAACAACGGCCCATCCCATTTGCTGTTCAGTTTTGGTCTTCTGTCCTCATCTGAGCCCAGAGGGAGGAGGGTCTGCCCAAAGGCCACTTCCACCTGCCTGGGTCACATTAGTACTTGGGTAGCAGCTACCTCAGTCAAACCTTGTGCAAATAGGCAACCAAAAAGAGGGTGATGTTAGGGTCTAGGACAGGGCCAGACATGAAGTGTTGGTTGGTTGGTTGTGGAAAAGTGACTAGAGAACTTTTTTTTCATTAATTTTCTTATTCCTGGGAAAGCTGGTATCGACTGGGGTTGCATAGTATGGTAGGGTTTTGAGTCTTTTAACTGGATGGCATATACATACAGTAAGAGTAGGGAGATCTTTCAGGGCCTACATATGGCGCACACTAAATGTGATGGCACCTCACCTCTGGTTGGTATTGGGGCTGTTCCTCCTCCTAGTCTACGTGTAGGCTCATCTCTTACACGTAGACTAGGAGGATAGTGGTCAAGCATAGCTGTGCAATGCCCTAGGCCCAGCTTTGTGCAGGAAACACCCCTATTTGCCCACCTCTGAGCTGGCCTCTGGGCTCTCTGTTTACCAAATACCCATTGATGTCTCACCCCAAACACAGCTGAAGTCCTGGAGTGCTTCCTGTGTCCAAGCCCTCTCCCCTCATCCAGTACCTTGAGCCCACTGAGGAGCTCGTGCTGACAAGTCCCCTGATTTCTATGTCTGAGCCACAGAGACATCTAAGGACCCCCAGGCAGAATGGGTCCCTCTTTTTAAAAAATTTTTATATGTTCCTTTTAGTTTTACATGACAGTAGAATGTATTATGACATATTATACATACATGTAGAATAACTTCCCATTCTTGTGGTTGTACATGATGTGGAGTTACACTGCTTATGGATTCATACATAAACATAGGAAATGTATATCCAGTTCATTCTTTATATTTCCATCTCCTCTCCTTTTCCTTCAATCCCCTTTGTCTAATTCAGTGAACTTCTAGGGTTGCCTCCCCACTCCCCATATTACGTTAGCATCTACATATCGGAGAATATTCGGCCTTTGGTTCTTTGGGATTGGCTTATTTCACTTAGGATAATAGTCTCCAGTTCCATCTATTTCCTACAAAATGCTATACTTTCGTTCTTCTTTAAGGCTGAGTAATATTCCATTGTGTATGTGTACTACATTTTCTCTCATATTTCTATCCCTGCCTGTCTACCTGCCCTTTCCTAGGATGGCCTGATGGTCACATTTTGGGTGGTTTCTCTGGTAGTTTGTCCTTGTCCCTTTCCACCCCAGAAAACTATTGTTCATCCCAACTGACTCAGTTTAAATGTGCTCTGGAAACTGAATCATAAATCCTACTGTGTGTTTGTCTTTCCCAAGATGGAATGAGAGTACCTTTAACACAATACAGAGTCTTTTGATTTTGGTCCCTCATGTTCTCCAAAATCCCCAACCAAACTTTGAACAAGTGAAACATGTAGAAGACATGAGGATCATTAAAAACAAATGCTCAGCAGAAACATTAATTTTAAAAGATGAAGAAAAGATATTCTAAGACAAATATTTGTAGAAGGAATCACTAAAAGCTTTGAGTCTTGAAATCAAATGTTAAATCTGGAGTTTCGATTTCTGTGTACATACAAATGTCACTCAATTCAATATAATGGCCAATCTATATTTTGAGATATACTGTGGGCCTCAGGAACATTTTTTTTGGGGGGGTTGATTATCTAAAGCTTCAGTCTTCTAAGTATATATTATTTAAAAGCATGCCCTATTCTAAGTGTTTGCATTTGTCACAGGACACCTGTCTTTTTATACTGAGCCCGTTGGACTGTGGGACTCTGCTTACTGGGATTCCAACAAGAGCACTTTCAGGAGCTAAAGAGCTGGTGTACAACAATGCCTGTGCTGTTTCTCATGTTGCCTTCTCCCCAGGGGACAGTTTGCCCATGTGGGAAAGTTTGCCCCCAAACTTCTGACCATTCTTCCATCTCTGTTCTCCCCCTACAGGCTGGCCGTGGGTGACCCTCTCTGTCCTGGGATTCCTGTATTGCTATTCCCATGTGGGCATTGCCTGGGAACAGACATATACCATGGACTAGTGCCACCAGGCCCAGGCCAACATCCAAAGCAAATGGTTCTTCACCGTGACCTCCTACTCCAAGATAATCTCCAAGGGATTATCTCCTACTCATCTTCTGTTGAAGATACCTCACTTCAAGACTGGCAGCTTAAGCTCTCATAGAAATTTTATAACCAGACTATCTTCTGACTTCTGGGTCTTAAGAAATTTTCTATCCAAATATTGTCAGTTTCCTGTTGGGTAAGCTGAAGTGCAGGGCAATAGATCATCTTGCATAGCTATACAGGGCAACAATTTGGTCTAGAACCCAGCCCCATTGACCCTTTGAGTTCTTTCGCCTTTACCAAGAATTACCTGGAATGGATATTTCTTGATGGAGCACAGAAATCCTGACTAGTGATAGGCCTGTCCTCCACTGCATAGTATTTCTGAAACATTTTACCGCCATTTTGGTGACTTCTTTCCCATGATCTACATTGTGGGCTCTAGAACCAGAAGCAGAGTTGGACTTCCACACATCAGCTCCTCAGCAAGGAGGTGACAAAGACACAGCTGGTTCTGATGACCTATGCAAAGATGAAGGCAGTCTTGTGGCATTCTAGGGAGTCTATACCCAAGGAGCTCCATGACTTGAATTTCATTAGGGTAATCTACCTTTGCCTATTCATTCCTGAGATTTGCAGGGATATATAAACATGGTAATTCCTCTGTTTTCTAATAAAGAAGCAATATGAAAACCAGGGAATCAGTGTGTCCACAGCTGGGTGACACTGGGCAAGTCACAAAAGGTGAGGATGGCATCCTGTGGTCTCCATCTCCACTCAGGTCCCCAGTCACCATCCTACTCAGTAGTTCATGTTTGCTGGTGTATGTTGCCCCATTTTGATTCAAATAAAATGGAGTCTTTGTGTTACATAGAAAATTCAGATTTTTCTAGAATTAGAGTATTCTTAAGAAAAATGTTTAAAATCTTAGCAGTTATATAACTCTAGAAAAAAATGCTGGACAGGCTACCAATATCCAAGTGGTAGATAGCTTAGAAAATTTATTTGATTTTGGATTTATCTGTGGAACAGACATTGAAGGTTTACAATTTGAATTTATAGTGTATCTAATTTTGGGAGAATTAGTAACATCCTTAGTACACGAATTGTCGTTGAGTGACAGGTGAAGGTTCACTTGAACCTAGCTACTGTCTTTCATTTGTTATATGATATTGCCTTGGGTCTTGGCTGTGGTTATCAACTTGATGAGACTTAAACTCCTAAGTGCAGGACCAGTTATCTTGTTGACTCCCTTTCTTCCTAGCTGCTCTGATTGGAAGAGAGATGGGAGGGAACCAGACATTGATGAGCTGGCATGGGCACAATGTATTACTTGAAACAGGACAGAACAGAGCAGCTGGCAGACCTGGCAGCAGTAGACTCCACAGCTGGCTGGGTAAAGGAGAAGACACACGGCAGGAGATTGCGGGGTGCTGAGAGGTTTTAATTGAAGGAATGAGCCTGAGGGAATGCAGTAGAACTTGGAGGAACACTGAGTCAGGATTTGTGGTTCACCTGGAAGGAGTGTGGCTGAAGTTTACTTGGAAGGAAAGGGCTTGCTAAGAAAAAGTACAAAAATGATTGTTGGGAAGTGTCTAATATATGTAGGTATGTAAAACAAAAGATTTGAGGTCTTCCAAAAAAGACCATTTATATAAAAACACATTTAGTCAATCAGTAAACTGTCCTGGACAAGGCAGTAGATGTGTTTGAAAGTAATAATCCTGAATTACTTTTATGCTGTGATTCAGAATGGTTCTTGGTAATTAGCAAGCTTATTGTGTTTAACTCTATTTGAAGCCTGGTTAACCAGTGTATGTTATGTAGTACTACTGTTTTCTTTAACCTTTTCCTGATCCCCAACTGTAATGTAAAAATGACAATACTTTTTTTATGGATATGAATTAAAATCCTGGAGTTGCTTTAAACAAAAGACCCTTGAGGTGGCTGGGCATGCAGAGCTGTTCAATTGAGGAGCATCAGATGTGTCACTAGCCCTGGGCAACTTCAGACAGGGTGTGGGGAAGAGAATGGACAATGTCCCAGGGTCACTTCCAGCCCCAGGATCTTCTGACCTCAACCTGGCTCTATGGGCAAGACCTGGCTCTGCACTTTACTGCCAAGATGACGCCCAAGGAGAGAAGTAAGACACCTGAAGGTCAGTGAAACCTCTATCACTCTGATTAATTCCTGGAACCACAAAAGAGAAAAGTATTTATGCTGTGATTCAGAATGGTTCTTGGTAATTAGTAAGATTACTGTGTTTAACTCTATTTGAAGCCTGGTTAAACAGGGTATGTGTTATGTAGTACTACTGTTTTCTTTAACCTTTTCCTGATCCCCAACTGTAATGTAGAAATGACAATACTTCTTTTTTCATGGATTAATTTGTTGTTTTCAGATTAATTTGTTGGAAGTGACAGCACAGAATGTTTTGTTCTGTTAAAGACCACAGGCCTAGAGAGAGAAATGTATCAGACATATGAAGATCTACGTACTAGGAGAATAGCAATTTAGTGTGAGTGTAGAAATGGGAGATCCTCTTAGAGAATTTGAGAGTGCTTACTTTACTTTAGACTAAATATCAGAAGTGAACTGTAATATAATGCTTTTGCATTTAGCTGACTCTTATGGTTTAGATATTAGGTGTCCCCCAAAAGCTCATGTGAGAGACAATGTAAGAAGGTTTAGAAGTGAAATGATTGGGTTTTGAGAGTATTAACCCAATCAGTATATTAATCTCCTCATAGGGGTTAACTGGGTGGTAATTGGAAGCAGGTAGGGTGTGGCTGGAGGAAGTGGGTCCCTGTGGGTTTGCCTTTGGAGTTTGTATTTTGTGAGCTGAGTTTAGCTGCTTTCTTCTGCCACACTCTTCTGCCATGATGTTCTGTCTCACCTTGAGCCCCAAGGAATGGAGTCAGTTGTGGATTGGGACCTCTGAAACTATGAGCCCCAGATCAACTTTTCCTTCTCTAATTGTTTTTGTCAGGTTCTTTAGTCACAGCAGTGAAAAAGCTGACTAAAACAGACACACCAGTACAGATCCATACTGTAGGGTTTGCTTCAGTGTGGCCAACATGAGAAGCCAGATTATCAACAGTGCTGGCCTTCACCGTGTAGTACTCTCAGTACGGGCCTCTCTGAGGCCTTTCTTCAGAGAAATGTTTTATTTGGAAACAAAAAAGTCTTCATTTAAAAATAGTTCAACCCCATTTGTCACCCAAAATGTAATATCTGTGTTCTATATTACTAGTCCTTTTGACTAATTACAAAAGTCATTCACAAAGATAGTATTTTGTCACCATTAAGAACAACTAAAAAATTGTGATGTTCAGTGCATCTATTAAGTGACATTTTTGAGATTAATGTCAATCATTTGCAATTTTAATATCACCCTTGAATTATTTTCATTATGATATTATGCAGGGTAATTTAATAGAGACTGGGGAAAATCATTAAAAGTACTATATTCATATTATGGCATTAGGAGATGAAGCAGAGACCTGAGTTTAGCTTGTATGTCATAGATGCCTCATCTCTGAATTTAGTTATATTTTCTGTTAAAACAGAAGTGCCATTTTTGAGATGTAGTCCATTGGGTATTAAATAAGAATTCAGATTGGCAATATTGTGGAGTCTTGCCATGAGCAAGAAACGATACCTATTAAAATTATAGCAGAACTGAAATCGTGTTGGTGTGTAGGCCAATTTAGAGTAAGAAGTCTTCATCTTAATAGCTTCAAAAGCTATCAGTGAAGTAGAGCAAGGTCCAGAACTTGTATTATTGACACTGAGTCATTTAGAAAGATTGAGTTATAAACCCTTCATCCATTTTGGAAGGTAACTTCTCAGTGGGAGTTCAACTTTCAGTGTGTTAAATTAACATGTCACGCAAATTTCAGTGGTTCCAAATTGCTGTGGCTTAAAATTTGACGCCACTGTGGCGTAGTTAGGAGGCAGAACCTTCAAGAGGCGATTAGATTGTTAAGAGAGATTAATACCTTTATTGTGGAACTGGGTTAGTTTTTGTCATAAAGCAAGCCTGCCTCATCTTGTCTTGGTGGCCCATACCAACTTGCCCTTCCAATTTCCAGCATGTTATAAAGCAGTATGAGGCCCTCACCAGATGTGACCATCCTGTCATGGACTTCCAGAACCTTCCATCCTCCAGAACTGTGAGCCTTAATTAATTTCTTATCTTTATAAATTTCATTATAAGTTCTTTTTATAGCAACAGAAGTTGTTAAGACACATTTTAAAGGTGATCTCTATACACTTATAAAGCAAATGCAGCTCTACCTCAAGACAACATGGCGAAGCAGCACTTTGACACAACCTTGGTGTCTCTAGAATTTTAAGTTCTCCAAAAACCACGTCTTGGAATAGAAAATGCCATCCTTGCTCTATCATCTTAGGTCAGAACGCCCAATTCAATGATTTATTATTATATAAGGAAAGGCAAAAGCAAGCATCATGTATAAAATAGTTTATTACCATAATAAATAAAATTAAACTTTTTTTTTTTTTACAAATATCATTTGTGCTTGTTTAAAAATGTTGAAGGGAATATCATCAAGGGAGGGGCCCGTGTGTTCCTCTTAACATTCCCAAGCTGCAGATATACGGTGGAGTTCCTGGCAGCATCCTCAGCTGACCACAAAAATAGTATCAGCTTATTTGCACTTGCTTATTCATGTTCATTTGGGCAAAGGAAAAAAAAAATACCAAAAAAGGATTTGGCAGGACTCAATGGAAAGATCGTTAATATAAGGAGAAGCCCCAGAATGATGAACTGCTCATGAGTAGAAATGTCCTTGCAATGAAATGTGGACAGTCTCCAACTGATGCATACATACAGTGTCTGAATACGAAGAGAATACATTCATTCGGGTAAGGGGTTGCATCCTTAACATACTAGGAGTTCATCTCCTGATACAAGATCTGTGAACTTGTCATTGAACAACTAATGGATGCACTGGATGACTCAGAAATCACCGACAAAGAGACAATGAGTCTAAGAAAAGTTGAATGGCAGGCAGAGGGGGCACCTCCAGAGTATACAAGTACAGTTTTAGAGGTTCCAGAATAAGTCTGATATGCTTGTATGAGAATGAAGTTTCATTTGAAACTCATTTAAGCTTCAGGTAAATTCACATTGATGCTCTTGAAGTGTGGGGGCAGGGGTAGACATCAAAACTTTTCACCACCTTTGGTGAGAAAACTAAGCTTTCTCTGATGGCTGCAGTTGGCTCTAAACGGAGAGTGAATTCTCCTCCTGGTGCAGGGTTGAGGAGGAGCTGGTGAAGGTAATTCTTATTGAAGCAAGTGAGAAGGCAGTAACAATGACTTAGAGGAGAGGGTATCCCGGGGTTAGAGTGTACCCTCAATGGACTTCCTCTTTAAGCAACAGTAAGAGAGAGGAGAGGAAGGGGCATTGGCAGCTCCATCACAACTGGAGTGTCATTCAAAGGTCTTAAGGCTAAACATCTTTATTGCAAAACATAGTACATTCTGTTAATCAAATGCATATCAGCAACTTCTATCACCACCAGGGCTCTTAAAATGTCCTAGAGTGTATGTGAGATTTGGTTGGTGCAGCAAGTGGAAATAAGAATATTCTCCAATTAGTATTCCTGAAGAGTTCTGACAGCATCCTCACACCAACTTGGCTTAATACTTTCACTTTACACCTAAGATTTGGAAGATAAAGCTTGACACATGGGGTAAGATGGTGAAGTGTATTTTTGCCCCTTGCCCAGCTACTTCCACTTTAGAAGATTCTAGGAAAGGAGCTGATGTATTATTAACACAGAAGATCCAGGAGGTCAAGTGTAAAACAGGACTCAGGAATTGGGCCCAAGAGATCAAAAGCAATAAATGTATTTCCAAAACAATGAGCACAGTTTTAAAACACTCGGGACATGTTGTAGCCTTTTTAGCAGATGTAGCACTGCATTAATGCAATCAAGTATTTGCATTAATTGTGCACTAGACAAGAGCTTTTCAACCAAATGGCTGCCTCTATCCAGCAGAACAACTCTTTGTGGGCTGTGGGATGGCAGCACATGTTGCTGGAATTGGTACTTTCTACCAAGAACCAACACATCATCTTGTTTCTCAGACTTAATCTATACCCCACACACCCATCAGCAGGGAAGAAGAGTATGTTCAACAGGCAGCCCTAAGTGACAGGGGCAGGACCTCCCCCATGAATGACATTCAAAATATGCAGAGATCAGGTAACCAGCACTTACTGGACAACGGTGCAACATATTGGATGCCTGTCCCCTCCAAAATGAAAAATATTGTTGTAAAAATATCTCTAATTTTCCTGAAGTCTAAATGTTGGGTCTAATCCCTAGCAACCTTTGGTGTCCTTAATTCTTTTCAGCCACCAGATGGTTTCTGCTGGAAGGTGCAGGTCAGTGATATCTGAGATTTGTAGTCCTTGCTTGGGAATGCGGAGTTGTATCCTGGCAAGAGTTAGGTAGGTAGCACAAAGCAGCCTGTGGCCAAATACACGTCATCAAAAGGAAAAAAGGAATGGCTCATTTAGAACTGTTTTTTCAATGGAAAAAAAAAAAACTTTCTAAGATCCTTAAATGGACAATAAATGCAGATGCAACCATACTCCTGGTGTTCTGTCCCCTCCAGGAACTTACATTGTAGGCTCTGTAGTCCAGAGATGAGCAGAGTCCCCCTGAGGGGTCTGGGCTTCCCGTCATTATCTCACTTTGATACTAGAATGTATTTCTGAAGCTCTTTCCCAAAGCAGGTCTGGACTTCAGAGCTTCATTAGCATCTTTGCTCTCGGGCAGGTGGTGTAGCAGGGGTAGATATTTCTTAATAGGCAGAGCCTCTCCCCACTGGCTGTGAGGTGCGGATAGAAGCCTGTCATGAAGTGGCCAGAGAAGCAAAGAAAAACCTAGACAGGTGTTTCTAAAGCTGGGGTGATTAGGGGTTCTGCCCTAAAGTAGCAGGTCCGTGAGCATGTTGAAGGAATAGCGAAGTGGAACATTTAGGGGGCAGATAGGATTATTCCAGATATTTTATAGCCTATGCCCCAAGGATTCATTAGCAGCTGCTCAAGTTAGAGTCTAATGCTCACCCAGCTTTAGCTGGTCACAACCAGGTGTGACTTGGCCTTGGGAAATGACACTTTCCTGGAGGCCATTTGAGGCCAAAAGCTACATGTGGACATGCCTTTGACCTCTCGGGGCCATCTCTGGAAGCTCCGCACAGACAGGTGAGATCCAAGTCCTGGGCAATGCTGTGTGGACGGGCAGGCTCATTTTGGAAATGCTAACTATCTTTGGTAGGGCAGGTCTCCACCTATCAGGTTCCCTAGGGGCACTGGAATTCAGAATCTTGACAGCAAAGCAAAACCAGGGACAGGGTCAGGACAGTGTGGCAAAAGTCAACAGCCTGGACAAGGGCTAGCTGTGGTCCGACTTCAGAGCTGCACTTCTGCCTTGCTTGTTTAGAGGGTTAGTGTCCCAACACCTCACTTGAGGGTGTGCAGTTCTTTCTTTTCCTGAACCTTGAGTAACCTGATCCTAGCTAATGAAGCAGCAAGTGTCCCTGAGCATCATGGGACTGGGGCAGCCCACAGACAGTTCTCTGATCAGATATTCCCCCAGGGACCGGTTACTGAAACAACTCAAAACTCTGCTGTTGTGTTCTTGTTTATCACGGTCCTGTCTTCATTTAGTAGGAAAGAGGTTGCTTTCAAATAAGGCCAAGCATGGCTCCCAAGTGTCCTTTAATGACCCCATGCAGTGTACAAAATACAAACTTCTGAAGGACAATCCCCATGAGAATCAAAATATAAACATAGCACTTGCTACAATCATTTTACTGAGGTCATGTGTGTGTCTGTTAGTAAAGCAACTCTGGGCTCATGCCCCATCCTGCCGATGCTCCATACCCTGAGGAATGCCATGGGAACACTCGGGAAGAGGTCGGGTAGGAGAGTAGTCTGTGCAGTGAGGCCTGCGGCATGGAGCAGGGCCAGAGGGCCACCCGCAGCCTCCCTGTCAATGGTCCCATGGGAGCAAGCTATGACTCGGACAATAGAGTCCTTGGAGGCCAAAGGGCCCTACCTGTACCTACTGTTCAGCCTTCAGCAGAGACGTGTGAAAGGCTCTGTACTCCCAGCTCCCCTTGTCCCAAATGATGACAACAGGAAAACAGATGGTGACGTAAGACAGGCTGTACAAGGTTGGGGAACGCTGGGAAGTCCCTGCCCATACCTTGGTCTTTGGGGGTGTCCGTGAAGGAGCTCTGCGTGGTATATACATGAGGGGTTCTCTATACTCTCCCGTTAATCCCTAAATGGCTGGTTCTTCTTTTCTGGTAATCGTAACCTTTTATAAATATCACGGTAGTAAAAAATTTTAAATACCCTTTAGACAGCACACCCTGCTTCCAGAATTGTGCAAAGACTGTTCAGATGTGGCTGCCATCTTGCAGGGTGGCTTCTTTTTTTTTCTGAAAAGAGCATGACCCCACCTGAGCCACTGGTCCCACTTTGAAAATTGTTGGTCAGGTGTGGTGGGGTGTTGTCTAGGGCAGGGGTGCAGATTTTTTTCTTTTTTGACCTTTTTAAACAAACCTCTCAGCTGGCCCCAAAAATGTCTCTCTCTGAATCTGGGGACTGAGGCCTCGATATTTCAAACAGCTCCTGAGGCGACTGAGAGGATCTTCTGGAAGTTAATATCCTGAGTATCTCCGAGAGCTGTTTCTCGATATTGGTCATTTTGGTGTTCAAGGCCTTGATGTCCTCCTTTAGCTCGTGCTTCACCTCCAGAACGGTGGCCTGCAGCGTCTGCTCGGGGATGGGGTAGAAAGAGTGCTTGACCTCTGCCAGGATGGGGCTCCGGTCCTGGGGACTCCTGGCCTCGCCCGCGTTGTCCAGGCGCAAGTCGCTCTTGGTGATGCCGCTGTCACATGAGTCTGTCTTCTTCAGGGTGGCCTCGCCTGACGCCTTTGACCTCTCGGGGAGCGTCTCCATCGACTCGGCCTTGGACACCTTGTTCCAGTCCTCGCCCTTCCCACAAGCATCTTTGAAGCGGGCCCAGCCTTTGCGCTTGGCACAGTCGCCGCCACCTCCCTTGGGGCCCAGGCACTCAGACCCCGGGGCGTGCAGCTTGGCGTGGTCTGACACCACAGAGGTGGAGGCCGCCTGGAAGGACACGGGTGTGGCGGGGCTCTCTCGGACCGTGACCACGCTGGCCTTCACCAGGCAGTGGTTGGCTGAGCCATGCTCCGGGAGGGTGTTGCCCTTCTCCACGTCCAGGTCATCCAGGTCGCGGCCCCCTCTCTCTGCCGCCAGCCTGGCCTCTTTCTGCTGTCGGAACCTCTGGAAGAGTCGCCGGACAGGATGGTCAGGGGGCAGAATCAGGGGGGCTTCATTCTTCCGTTTCATGCGCTCCTCCTCTTCCCGTTTCACGTCGCTAATCTTCCGGAACACGATCTGGAAAGAGAGAATGACATGCTGTGTTAACAGGCTCCAGCAGCCCAGCGACTCTGTCCATATCACAGGCCTCTGGGACTGTTCTCCTAGCTGATATCACTTTCCTTTTCTCTAGAACAGGGAGTTGGCACCCACTGACATCTTCAGGAGGAAGAAATTCCATCCTTGATTTCCCCCCATTTTCTGGGAATCTGGAGACCCCAAATAGTATCCTCCCAGCAGATTGTCCTAGCTTTTGACCTTGGTCCGCATTTAGCATGTTTTTACCTGCAATTCAGAATTATCTGGTAAGGGTTTAAAAAAATCACTTTCCTCTTATGACCTCCATTAGAATCTTCAATAGGGGAAGCTCTTGAATCTAAAAGCAGCAGTTCCCTAGAGATTCTGATACACAAAAATTGGAGCATTGCTGATCTAAACCACACTCTAGAGCCAGAAAGTTCAAGTGAGTCTCTAGGTATGACTGCAGCTAGGGCTGCCACTGACAACTGTAGATCTGAATCCTACCCATGCTTGTTTGTGACAAGTAACAGTTCACCTCCTCCAGAAGCCCTCCTTTTCTTGGAGAGTTTACAGTAGAACAAAGATCCTTGAATATACACTTGATCTAACAATAGTACCCAATACTTGGGCATTGTGTGCAGTGCATAAGGGAAGTTCAATGCTACTTCACTCATGTAAGATTATTGAGACATACACTATTACCCTCTGAAATTGGAAAACGTCACATAACAGGTAAATTGCCTGTAAGAAACCATAGATCCATACTGCATGAAGAGAACAGACAGTAGATTTGAGATTCTGGCTCTGAGTATGTATAAGCTGAAAATTACAGGGTTTTCCCTTGGCCATCATCTGGTTATTGGGAAGGCCTATAATTTCTAACTTTCATTGCATGTGACATTTAGACTCGAATATATGTCTTGACCCATGCCATATCTGGAGGTGAGGGAAGCAATAGGTTGTCTTTTTAATATTTTTTTAGTTGTCAGTGAACCTTTATTTTATTTATTGATACATGGTGCTGAGAGTTAAACCCAGTGCCTCACACACGGCAGGCAAGTGCTCTCCCACTGAGCCACACCCCCAGCCCAATAGGTTGTGTTCATTTTAGGACCAGAGGGATTGCAGATGGAAAAGTAGCAACAAGACCCCACATACGGGAGAGGACCAGCTTTTCCATCATCCCAATCTGGAACACCTTATGCCCTGTACACAGCCCTGGACCAACCCAGTCTGCCTTGAGGACTTGCCCTAGGACCCTGGTGTGCCGGGGACATAAACTTTGGTTTAAGTCCCAGGTCTAACACCTAGTCCTGTCACCTCAGATAGGTATCTTGGCTTCCTCCCTAGAAAACATGAAAATCTGTACTTTTTAGACTTGGGTATGAAGTGGACATGAGGTGACCAAGGTAAAAGCACTGACCCACGGCAGATGCTCACATGAATCTTTTCCCACCCTGTTAAGGTCCCTAGATGCAGACAGTATGAGACTCACCACCTCCCTGAGCTTTCTGACACCTGATGGTACTGCTCTGTAGGTTTTCGGGTATGACCAAAAGATGATCATTTTATAGTGCCCAGCACAGAGGAGCCCAATAAACATTCATTGCTTACTGCAATGAATCAGTTGGCAAATCATAAATCATTGGCTGCCTGTAGTCTGACTACTTGGTTTAAGCGTCCGACACTGGATGACTTTACACTGAAGTCGGAGGTGGGTATTAAGGTATTACCTCTTGCCACCTGGTTAAATCTTCAAGTTACTTACCTGGGTCCCACCCTGTATGTGGCTTTCTAACCTCTGAGGGGCAGCATTTCTCACCTTACCAGTCAACCCCTTTCTGCTTGCTCTACACTTGTTCCCCTATTATCTAGGCTATAGATCAAAATCCTAGAACTCCCGAGAATCCTGTGTGCTCCAAAGAGACCCAGGTAATGACACAGGGGTGGTGGCAAGTACAGACACTTGCCCCTTCCACCCATTCTTCTGCATATGTAACCTCTGTTCTCCAGGGGTGTCAAATTCTCCCCACACCAGGGCCCAGCTCAAATAGCACCTTCTCCTCCAGAAAGCCTTCCCTGAGCTTTAAGTTATCTTTCTGCCTCCCAACTTGAACAGCACTCTCTGCTTGTACCCTCCTGTCCTTCTTACTCCATCTTGTAACCATTTGTGGTAGAGATGCATTAATTTCTTTCCTACTCACATCCCTTTTTAGGGCAGGAGGGGAACAGCGAGTAAGGGAGGATGGAGGTAAGGAAAGAGGATTTGAATATGAATGTCTCCAAGAGGAGAGAGAACTTTTGGAGATAATTACTTTGGTTTGTGCTCCTTATTTCTGTCAGAACTCTCTCTCCTCCCTTTTTAACTTGAGCTACTTTAATCAGGTTTTATTCCTTATAAGCAACAGTTCCTGAACAAGATAACAGTTGTTTAATCCATCTCTCACCCCACTCTGAAAGTTCGTAAGGTTTAGAACAGAACTTTTTCACACTTAGAAGCTGCTTATTATCTGCTTTAAGAGAACAAGAATTATCTCTTATGTTCATGATTCCCAGCTCTTCAGAGTGTCTGGTGTCTAGGGCAGCCTCGATAACTATTTGTGGTGAGGGTGGAACACTGAATGGTCACCAGACACAAATTTGGTGTCACTGTTCTTGTCATGTGAAATGAGAGGGTGCTCATTCTGTTCTCCCCCACCCCCTAGTGCTCAGGATTGAATCTAAGGCCTTGTGCAATCCACTCAGGCACCCAACCACCGAGCCACATCCTCCTGAGTGGTTGTTACAAGTGTGCACACGGCAAGAGCAGACCTTTTTTAATTTTGGTGAAATCTAATCTGTATTATGTCTATGAACTCTTTCCCATTTAAGGTCATGATTTATTTCCTTTTTTTCAAGAGTTTTTTGGTTTTACACTTAAGTCTATAATCAATTTTAATTTATACTACCACGTTCACTTTTGTTTTTCTCCCCTGGGCATAGAGATCCAATTGTAACATTGCCATTTGTTGAAAAGGCTATTATTTCTCTGCTCTATTACCTTTGCATTTTTTAAAAAAAAATGTATGAGCAGGTATATTTCTGGGTCCTCAGATCTGTTCTGATGTGGGCTGACATCTTGACTCTTTTGACCTATAAACAAGGTATTTCTTCCCAGTTATTTGTAGTTTTCATTTTACAGGTTTATCAAGTGTTTTGTCAGTATTACAAATTTCAGATTGTAGTTTTTAATGAACAAATATAACTGATGTTGGATTTGGGAAAAAAAAAAACTCTTTGTGGAATAAATGAATAACAGGTAAATACTGTCAGTAGGAGGATGTTTTTGGCCTGGAAAGATGAAATCACAGGCATCATAGTCCACATTATAATAGGGTTTGCTCAGAACACCCTTGGTCCTTTATTAATACTCCTTATACCCAACATCAGGGGCAGCCCTTGAGAAGAGATGTGCTATGACTAGGGGCTGCAACACAAAACTTATCCTGAGAAGCTGTTCAGCAGGAGTATTAAGGTAGGTTTACGAAGGTTTGATATAAATTTGAGGTGGATGTTCCTGGCGGGGGGGGGGGGGGGATGTGTGGCTACCCTGTACTTGCTCTTTAGTTGGGTGGCCCATGGATCAGAATCGTGGACTGACCCAGACGGCATATTCAGATGTCACATGTACCTTGGGAGGGGACATGTGTCTCTGGGTCTACATAGACTCATCTGAATCCTCTTGGCTTCCAAAGTGTTATTATCTTACGTGCCTGAGGCAGCCCATCTGAATGGCCCTGTCTCAACCAGTGGGCAAGTGAACTGAAGCTTCATACCCTGCAGCGATGTCTGTACTCTCTCTTGGGAATCAGTAAGACCAACAACCCCCAGGGGACAAGGCACAGGAGTTGTTACAGAGCTCATGTGGCCTAACAGCTCTGCTGATCTGGGATTGAGGGCTTATTTCAGTTGCTTTTTTGGAGAAGTTAATCATAGTCTGCCTCAGAGGCAGCTATGACCATGCATTTTGACAAGTATTTTAGACCCGAGTGGGCAGGGGTGGCTGCGTGACTCGCAACAATGAGGTCTATGCCACTAGCCCTCTGTCTACTTGGAGATGCTTACAGTTCCCTAGAACAGGAGTGTGCCTTAGGGATGGTGGGCACAACTCCAAGACTCCTTCTGTGCACATCAGGCTATCCAGCTTTTCCAAAGTGTTCCATGAGGCTTTAATGGATGCTACAAGAGGAGGAAGAGTTTCAAGGTAAAATAAATTTGAGCTATATTTACATTGTTAAATGCAGACTTAAAATGCTAATGCGCATCTGAGGGAAAGACAATGCAGATGATATTTCGGACTGTATTCCACCCAGAATTCCCTCTAACAAACTCCCAAATTATGTCAATATGTACAGCTTGGGTGTCATTTGTATATTGTGTCCTGTTCCAGGCTCTTTGAGACCTTGAAATTTCAGATGTGTATTATCCCTGGTCATCTCTGCGTCGTATATTCTCCAATGATGCTGAATAATTTCAGGTCCTGGGTTACCTTTGGGATTCAGCTTACATGCCACCTTTATCAACAAGCTCCCTGACCATTACAAGGATGAACACCCTTCCTGGTGGTGCCAAACAGGGGACAGCTATCTATCTTGAGAAGCCACTTTTGGTGTGTCCTTTCCTGTAGCTCCCCGAAGGCAGGTGCTATTACATTTTTCATGTTCCACATCATGCCTAGCCTATAAAGGGCTCAATAAATGATCATGTGTTGTTGAATTAGGGCCATTCTCATTTATGAAGCCTATGCCAGGGCAAAATAAGTGACAGACCCTGCCCCAAAGGCTGCTTCTGATGTTTGTGATCTAATGGGGAGAGGAGATTGCAGGTAGATTTATTCCATGTACACCACAAAAGGTGCTGAAGGGTAGTGTGTAAATAAAATTCAAAAAGATTTCCACTGTTACTTCAGACTGACCTCATACTGATTTCATCATCTAATTTTTTTAAAATCTTACATAAGCTCAGAGAGCTTTTTTTTTTTTTTGCAATGAGGACAACTGCTCCTGAACTTTTCTGCATAAACTGTTATCTTCCAAGGGAAGGACAGTGGGTATGTATAGTGCCCGTTTTAGCCCTGCTACCACCTGGTCAGTGCAGGGATAGTTCTCCCCACCCCCCATTTTTTTTAATTGGTGCATTATAATCGTCCATAATGATGGTATATACAGGTGCACAGTATAAAAATATAATTTGGCCAATCTCACTGTCTAGCACTTCTCCCCTACCTCCCTTTCACCCCTTGATCCCTTTCCTCTACTGATCTCCCTTTGATTTGCATGAGATCCACCCCCACCTTTTCCTTTTTTCTAACTTCCATATGAAAGGAAACTCATCCTTATTTCACTTAACATGGTCTCTAATTCCATCCATTTTCCTGCAGATGCCATAATTTCATTTTTCTTTGAGTTAAACTCCATTGATTTATGTGTTGATGTGGCTATTGTGAATTTGCTGCTATAAGCATGGGCATGCATGTTTCACTATAGTAAGATGATATTATTCTTCTGAATAATATCTAGTCTTTTGAGGATCCTCCATATTGATTTCCATAGTGGTTGTACTACTTTACAGTCCCAGCAATGGTGTAAAAGTGTTCTCTTTCTCCACATCCTCTCCAGAATTTATTATTTGTCTTCTTGATGACTGCCAGTCTGACTGGTGTGAGATGAAATCTTGGTGTAGTTTTGATTAGCAGTTCTCTAATTGCTAATGAATATTTTTCATGTGTTTCTTTGAGATGGGTTATTTGATCTTTGTTATCAGAAGAATAGCTAGCAAAGATTTTCACCCATTCTCCTGATTGTTTCCTTTGCTGTGCAATCTGATGCTGTCCCAGTAGCTCTTGGCATTATTTCCTAAGTATTAGGGGTCCTATAGAAAAAGTGGTTGCCTAAAAGCTGGGGTTTTAGCCTATGTTTTCCTCTAAATCTGAGGTCTTTCATCCATTTTGAGTTGATTTTTGCAAGTGTAAGAGAGAATGATCTAGTTTCATTATTTTTCCCAATATTTGTTTAGGATTAGATGACTGTATTTGGGTTTGTCTGCAGGTTTTCTTGTACAATTTCATTTCAGGGAAAGGTTTTACTATAAGACACTATAAATGGGCTGGGGATGTGGCTCAAGCGGTAGCGCGCTCGCCCGGGTTCGATCCTCAGCACCACATACCAAAGATGTTGTGTCCGCCGAGAACTAAAAAATAAATATTAAAAATTCTCTCTCTCCCCACTCTCTCTTTAAAAAAAAACACTATAAAAATACAAAACTGTGGTTTATTCCATATATTCTGGAGCATTATCTCATTCAACCCATGTTTCCTGTGCAGTGGTCTTCATCACAGTTAATTTGAAGCAGTACTTGAGGGTGGGGGGTCAGTGTTCTTTCTTTCCTGTCATGGAGAGGTTGTTCCCTCTGGAAAGGCCCAGTCCTGACGATAGAGCATCATGAGTAAAGTCACAATCCTGCCAGTCCACAAGGTAATGCATTTTCTTAATTTATTGGGCCTGGAAAGTTCATGCAGAATGTTGAGCAGCTCTTAAGTTTTTGCAACATTGGGGTGGGGGAAGCCAGAGGATGCCTCCAAGGTAAGTATGGCCACTGTATCTTGCTCATACAGCTTGCCATCCTTCTGAGACTGCACTCACTAATGGTCCCAGATGAGGGAGGAGCATATTATAAATGGTTGTTGAGCTGAACTGAATTGACAGATCCTTAAGCTACAGGGTTTTGTGAGCAACTATTTTTAAGTTTAAAAACAACAATCCTGGGATCTGAGGTACGTTAGGACAATTGACCACCTGTTCCAGATTGCCGTGAAAGAAGGCCTTGCCTCTCTTAAGTCTAAATTCTTCTCCCAGCTCTGGCGCTAGACTTGGCACACTCTTGCTCCAGGGGACTGCTGCTCCCCTTGGCCAACAGTATGAGTGGAAGAAAGAGGAGACTCGAGCAGGAACAGTTATTTAAAAGAGTTCAGACTATGGAATAAAAATACAATGTCATTTCTCAGTGGTTTGCATAAATGAGCAGGAACTGAGGTATGAGTCATAGAAAACCATGTATATTGAATGCAGACCACCTCCTTCACCAGAGAGCCATAGACAGAAAGAACACAGCCTTGGAATGGTTTCAAATTTGACCACTGCAGGTGGCTGGGTGACCTTGGGGAAGTCATGTCTTTCTACAATTGGACCAAATCAACAGTTCTCATATCTGGCTGTGCTTCAGAACCATCTGGAGAGAGTATTATCTACTAAGTGAGAATTTCCTATGGCAAGGTTAGAAACTGGCATTTCTAATAAGCGCTCAGGTGATTCTGATGCAGGTAAGCCTGACCATGAGGTCACTGCCATTATGTGTGGCCCCATAGCTCCTCTGTCCACACTTCTAGCTCTGTTGTCCCCAGTGAGTCTGTTGGCATCTGGAAGATGACTGAGCAGGCAGGGGTGTTGGCAGATTCAATCATTTTGTGGTTCTTCTTCCCATAGACTTGACAAATTAACTTCAGTAGAGGACATAAAGCCAAGCAAATATATACGCAACTATATAACTGCACACATAGGGTGGCCTCATGGCGCCAGGCCTCCTTTCCCCTTGGGGCTTAGGTTCCTGCTGGAGCCCCCCTCCCTCCACCCCAACATCCCTACAGGCCTTGGTGACGTCGTTTTCCTCACCCCCCCCCCCCAGCAACCCTGCCTAGTTTTAATGCAGAACATAAAACATGTAAAAAAACAAACTGACCACTTTGATTATTATGGAATCTAATGTTTTTCCTTCATCTGCATTGTGAATGTGAGGAGGAGAGGGTCAGTAATCGTCAATGAACTAAAACTCAGTGATGCTAAGGATTGAGGCAGGGGATGCCAGTCACGTAAACTCGCAGGTTAAACTTTAGGTGGGCCCAGCGTAGGAGAAGGGAGGTCATGAAGTCACAGTGCACCCCCTGCTGCCAAGTCTTGATTTCCTCATCTATCAACAAAATACAACTGCCTCATAGGCCATTTAAGATCCTCAAAAATGAGTGCTTCATTTAACTGTTGCTCTGTAAAGTTGTTGAAGGATGAACTGGACTTGGGTATAAAAGGTGAACGACTTGGGTGAAGGTGTTCAGAATGTCAGTGACTGCTGTCAGACAAACATCAGACCTGCAGTGTCCAAGCACAATATTAAACATTGGACAGGTGCCGCCATAGGCCATTCCTTACAGCAATCCTCGACAATGGGTACATTTGAAAGCTACAGCCCAAACCCAGACAGGCTAGGTCCCTTCCAGACCCCTGTTCTCAGCCACTCTGCTGTGGAGAATTTCTCTTAAGGAACCTAGTGGTAGGGCAGGATAGAAATCATCAGCATCTACTAAGTCAATGTTTGAAGAGGACATGATGCTAGTTGTGTTAGACTGAGTGGCCCTTGAATTCATCAGGATGGAGTGACTTAGGGCAAAATCCAGATTTTGACAGGTCAGGTAACTTAAGAGCCTGAGTGTTTTGGTTATTGGAAAATACTGCCTCCCTGAAGGATGCTGGTGACCTTGGGGCACAGCACTAAATAGTAGAAGTAGAATGGATAGAGGCCCCAGTGGACTTGGTACAGGAAAAATCTAGAGGCCAGAGATGTCGTCCTCTCAGGCGACCTGGTCCATTGGCTCCCTCCCACTACCATGCAGACAGAGCTTTCTTACCCCGCACTAATGTCCCCTGAAGACTGACATCTCATTCACTGGTGCAAGGATCCCCATAGATGAGTAGGTACTGCGAATAGGTAAACCAGCACGGTCATTCTTTGGACAGACTACCCTAGGGGCCTGAATTTCTTCCATAGATTCATCAGTTCCTGTTTTTTAGGAACATGGGATACTTAAGGTGTCTCATCTTTCTTGGGCTTGGACCCTGGGAACATAGAATTCTTCCTTATCAGCACTGCTCAGGGAAGAGAGGACACTGCTGTGCAAGAGTTGGATATTTTGGTAGGGGCCATATTTGTTACCTTCTCCTTGCTTTGTGCTCCTGGTGTAGTAGATTAAAGTATACCCCCACCAAAGACATGTTCATCTAAAACCTCGGAATGTTATCGTAGTTGGAGTCTTTGCATATATAAGGATTTTGAAATATTATCCTACATTCGAATGGCTCTCATTCAACGATTGATGTCCTTACAAGGGCTGGGGAAGGAGGTTATGTATCCTTGGGTTCAGTCCCCAGGAAGGAGTTACATAACTATGAGCCACAGGTTACTACAAGAACAACCAGAATTTAAGAGGGAGGCATGGATCCTTCCTCAGAACCTCTAGGATGAACCAATGCTAGTTTCAGATTTTTGGCTTCCATCCCTGAGAGAGAATTTGTCATTTTGAATCTCCAAGTTTAGAATACAGGGTTTACTTTACCACGTCCTCTTTCCATTACCTGTGTAACCCTGTTGGCTGTTTTCCTGGGTTCTTCCACATCAGTATTTACCCTAAGAGTCAGTGGCAAGAGCTAGGTATAGGTGCCCACCCTGAGGAATTCACTTGCCCTTTCTAAGCCTTAGTTGTTGTTTGTACAAAATATCTACTTAAAGCTTTGCATGGAAGAGGATCCAAGATGGCAGCATGGAGGCATCTAGCACCTAACCTGATTGTCCACAAGTAAAAAGTATTTAGCTGCTTTTAGAAGGGAATGTCTGTGGGTTTCAGTACTGGGAGAGAATTTGTGGAGTATCTGTGGGTGAGAGACTGGAACCACCTATGCACTTTAGGAAATGGATGTTGCAGCTTAGAAGGAACCCCAGAGTGTGCTGACCTTGAGAAGCAGGAGGTAAAAAAGCTTGCCTCTGTGACGAAAGATGTGGCCAGCCATACTTCCCATTAATGAAGGGAATGCTGTTTCCCTGCCCTCAGGTGCACAACTAGGAGAGGTCAAGTACAACGCTGCCTGGCTCCAGCCCCACTTCCATGGAGGAAGTACCACTGAAGAAGCAGAGGAGCACCACAGTTCCTGTGCCACCACCTATGTGGTTCCCAGCACTGCCCCCCAACCTTATCCGAGCTGGTGGGTAAGTTCAACAAAAAGTGTTCCTGCCTCTTTCCAGGCAGCATCTGGGTCCAAACCACTGACAAGGACTTCAGGCCCTCACCACTGCTAGGACAGCCTATACCAGAAGCCCTTGCTTCATAGGAGCAGCCACCCGAACTGCTAGTGGCCCCCAAAGACAGTAGGTCTCTTACTCTGCCATAGTGCACACTGTGTCTCAAGTCGTTAATCACAATCAAAGAAGCCATCAGGAGACTGCTATGGTGCCCAACTGGACATAACATGAAGACAACTGCCCTGTAAAGTGGTAGTGATATCTATCAGATGCACAAATCTCAATGTAGGAGCACAAGTAAAATGGCTCTACAAGAATAGCAACCGGCCGCTCAAAATACAGTGTGGAAGAAAAGGATAAGAGAGAAATTCCACACACACAAAAAGCTCAAGAGAAACAATAATGGTGTAGAAAATATGGACATCCAAGTACAGGAGGCTTTTAGAACCCCCCCCCCCCATAGACATGACCAGAAAAGATCTTCACGATGGCATATTTCTAATCCAACTGTCTTAAGAAAGTTCATAAAATCTGCAACAGAGGCACCACCTCCTGAAACAACTGCCAACCAAGAATATCATCCAGAAAATATTAAGGAAATTCATGACTACCAAACCAGCCTTAAAAAGTATGCTTAAGGATTCTTACATCTAGAAGAAACATAACTACCATCATGAAAGCATAAATCACACAAAAGAAAAATCCTTAACTGTCAATAATTACTTTGAATTAAATTTAGTCAATTTAAATTCAAAGATTGCTGGGTCATCCAAGAAACTCATTTCATCAGTAAAGACACAGAAAGAAAAAAAAACATTCCAATAACATGGAAGCCCAAGTGCACAGGAGGAGCTCATATCTGGCAGGCAAGATAACAGTGATTATAAAACAAGGAAGAGAGGTTCACTACAATAAAAGTGGGGGAGGTCCAATGCACCACTTTGAGTAATGGATAGATCATCCAGATAAGAAATCAACATAATTATACTACAGGTCAAATAGATGGAAGTCTCTGTAAATATCAAATCCTAACAGGTACAACATCCAAATTATTTTCAATGCATGGAATTTTCTTTACAATATGTTAGGCCACAAGGAAAAAACATGGCGGCAGGAAGGAAGTGCTCTGTGCCCGCAGATCTCACCATCTCTGAGTGTTAGAGGACCCCCATCCAGCTGCTCTCCGCAGAAATTACCAGCACTGTGACCCCACGTGGGGCTGTGGGACTCAGCATTCATGTAGGACCCAAAGCCCAGAAGTTCTAGCCCACACAAGACTCTGTGATCGCCAAGACTTAGCTCCCACCTCCCCATGGCACAATGCAATTGCCACCCAACACCCCGGTGCTGCCAGGGCAGAGGGAGATAGTACCAGTCCCAAAAAGAGACCCGTGAGGTGCAGTCTTTCTGCAGGAACTGGTGGATGCCAGGACCAGTCTTCCACCCTGTTACCAGCTTACAACAGACGACGCCACCTACTGGATGAGAAGAGAAGCAGGAACGATACGGATCTCTAAAGCTAGCTACAACCCTGGCTTCTTCCTTCGAGTTTGTGTGTTGACAGGTTTTTTCTCATCTATTCCTCCATTCGCTGGCCCTCACATCCGCAACATCTGTGAAACCAAAAACTTTGAGAACTGAGTCATCTGAATAATGTAAGAGAGAAATTATATATGCCCTTTTTATTCTTTCCGCCTCCAAATTTTACTGTTTTAACATCGGTGTTTGTTTTATGTATTCTACTCATCCCATGTACTTGCCTACCCTGTCTATTCTCTTGCTACTCACCCTCTTCATTAGAGTTCTCCGTAGTTCCTAAGATACGTTAACTCTGTCCTACCTCCTCAGCCCCACTCCCAGTTTATTGTCCACTGTAGAAACTGTAAATGTCTTAATAACAACATGTTGTTCATAAATCCCAATATCAACAATATACCACCTATTAACATTGTCCTTCCCCACACAGGAGAGGTCTTGGAACCCTACAAGGTAAAAACAATCTAGACACACACGAGAAACCATGAAAAGACAAGGGAAGAAAGTGCCCCACAGCAGAAGAAATTATAGAGAAGGAGTTTAGAATGTTTAAATGTTCTGTGAACTCAAGGAAGATATAAGAGCAAATACAAGAAGTGAAAGATAACTTCGACAAGGAGCTACATAAACAAATACAGGAAGCAAAAGATCACCTCAACATCAAGATAGAGGTGCTAAAACAAACAGAAATCCTTGAAATGGTAAACCACATTAAAAGTGACACCAACAGAGTAGCCCACTTGGAAGATAGGACAGACAATGAAGATTATATATTTTATCTTGAAAAGAATATACACCACACAGTAATAATGGTTAAGAAATATGGGAGAGCATAAAAAGACCAAATTGAAGAGTTATTGGCATAGAGGTCCAAAGGGGAATGAACACTCTGTTCAATGAAATATCAGAAAATTTTCCAAACATGAAGAATGAATTGGAAATTCAATTCAAGAAGCCTACAGGATGCTGAATGTACAAAATCACAACAGATCCACACCAAGGCACATTATAATAATGCCCAACATACAGAATAAAGAGAATTTTAAAAGCCATAAGAGAATCAGATTACATACAAGGGAAAACCAATTAGTATAATGGTAGATTTTAACAGACCCTGAAACAACATGTATCAAACTCTGAAACACAATGGGTGTCAACCAAGAATCTCATATCCATAAAATTAAGCTTTAGATTTGAAGATGAAATAAAAACCTTCCATAATAAACGAAAGTTAAGAGTTTATACCTAGAAAACCAACACTACAAAAAACACCGAAAATCAGGAGAAGGGAGCATACTAATCAAAGAAGTAAAGTTAAATAACAAATACAGCTTGGAATACAAACCATGTCTCAATAGTAACCCTGAATGGTGAGTTTAAGCCATTAATAATCAAAAGACATAGGCTAGCATACAGGATTTTTAAAAAAGGCCCAACAACATGCTCCCTCATCTGATAGGTAAAGACATACTTACACTGAAAAATCATACCACTCACATGGACTGTGACGGTTACACAGCCGAGTTCTACAAGACCTTTAAAGAGTATTTATATTAGTTCTTCCTTAAATTTATTTCAGGAAATAGAGACAGTATTTCCAAACTCATTCTATGAGGCCAATATCACCCTGATTCCAAAATTGGGTAAAGACATCAAAAAACGAAAACTTTAGACTAGTATCTCTAATAGATGCAAAAATTTTCAATGACATTCTGGCAAATTGAATACAAAAACATGGTACACCATGATCAAGTGGGATTCATCCCAGGGATGCATGGTTGGTTCAACATAAGGAAATCAGTAAACGTAATTCATCAATAGACTCAAGAATCATGTGATCATCAATAGATGCAGTAAAAGCATTTGGCAAAATAGAGCACCCCTTCATGTTCAAAACACTAGAAAAACTAGGGATAATAAGAACATATCTCAACATCATAAAGGCTGTCTACATTAAGCCCCAGCCCACATCGTTCTAAATGGAGAAAAGTTGAAGGCATTCCCTCTAAAAACTGGAAAAAGACACGGGATGCCTTCTTTCACCAAAGAAAGAAAACTTCTATTTAACATAATCCTTGAAACACTGGGCAGAGCAATTAGACAAAAGAAATTAAAGGGATACATACAGGAAAAGAACTTAAATTAGAATTATTTGTTAATGATATGATTCTATACCTAGAAGACCCACCAGAAAACTTCTAGAACTAATAAATGAATCCAGCAAAGTAGCAGGTTATAAAATCAATACCCATAAATCAAAGGCATTTTAGTATATCAGTGACAAATCCTGAGAGGGAAATGAGGGAAACAATTCCACTTACAATAGCTTAACAAAATACTTGGGAATCAGCTTAATGAAAGAGGTGAAAGATCTATACAATGAAAACTACAGAACCCTAAAGAAAGAAATCAAAGACCTTGGAAGATCTACCTTGTTCTTAATATTAATTCTGCCTTACTACCAAAAGCATACTATACAGATTTAATGCAATTCTGATCAAAATCCCAATGGCATTCCTCATAGAAAAAGCAGTCATAAAATTCATCTGGAAAAATAAGTGACCCAGATTACCTAAAACAATCCTTAGCAGGAAGAGTGAAGCAGGGGGCATCACTCTACAGAGCAACCAAAACAGACTGGTAAAACAATGGTACAGAATAGAGGACACAGAGACTAACCCCCCAAATTATAATTATCTTATATTAGAGAAAGTTACCAAAAACTTGCATTGGAGAAAAGATAGTCACTTTAACAAATGGTGCTGAAAGGAAGAAAAGGAGTACAAACAATGCAGGACAGCCTAAATATTCAGGAGGACCTAGAGTCATCAGAAAAATGGTCATATAAAGAACTCAAGGAACACCTTAGACAGATGGAATGGAACCTTAAAGAGGATACAAGACAGCAAATTCAAGCAGCGAAAGAACACATTGAGAATGAATTACATAAACAGATAAAAGAAGAAGTTAAGCATCTTTATCAAGAGATAGAGATTATAAAAAATAATCAAACAATAATTCTAGAAATGAAGGAAACGATAAACCAAATTAAAAACTCAATTGAGAGTATCACTAACAGAGTGGAGCAAGTAGAAGCCAGAACGTCAGATAATGAAGACAAAATATACCATCTTGAAAAGAGTCTAGCCAACTCAGAAAGGCTGGTAAAAAAATCACGAGAAAAACATCCAAGAGTTTTGGGATAACATAAAAAAACCAAACTTACGAGTCATCGGGATAGAAGAAGGTACAGAGATTCAAACCAAGGGAATGAGTAACCTGCTGAATGAAATAATTACAGAAAACTTTCCAGAAATAAAAAAGGAAACGGATATACAAATTGAAGATGCATACAGGACACCGAGCACACAAAATCACAGTAGACCAACGCCAAGACACATTGTTATGAAGATATCCAATATACAGAACAAAGAGAAAATAGTAAAAGCTACAAGAGAAAGGAGACAGATAACCTTATTGGTTTACCCCTGAATGTAAACAATGGATTTTTCACAGACACTGAAAGCAAGAAGGTCATGGAACAACGTATTTCAAACACTGAAAGACAATGGATGCCAACCAAGAATTCTGTATCCAGCAAAATTAAGCTTCAGGTATGACAATGAAATACAAATCTTTCATGATAAACAAAAGTTAAAAGAATTTGCAGCCAGAAAACCAGCATTGCAAAGCATTTTGAGCAAAACACTACACGAGGAAGAAATGAAAAACAATAACCAAAACCATCAGGGGGAAGTGCCTCGGTAAAGACAGAGCGCGAGGGGAAAGATAATCATGGAGAAACAAACTAAATTTTTTAAAAAAAGGATAAACAATCAAACATGGATGGAAGTACAAACCATATATCAATAGTAACTCTGAATGTTAA